>NC_053427.1:3979207-4093382 GCF_007990345.1 Gossypium hirsutum
TGACAGCCCAAATTGACCCTAGTCGGGAAGTGGTTTCGGGACCACAAAACCGAGTCTTATAAATAATTAAAGATTATATTCTGTGTTTATGATGTGCGTAAATGCTTGTGTGATAGTTCCATACTTTATTTGTCAGTGTATGTGGAATTTATTAGTAGGGACTTATGTGAGACAATTTAGAAATATGCTAGGCAAGTGTTCAAGTGGCCATTAATATATGTGGGAAGTGTTTGTCCTTGCATGTCAAATTAGCCAATTAAAGCATAGTGGCTGGCCATGCTATGGGTGGAACATGTCACCAACATGTTATGCTAGTGATGTATGCTAAGAAAAATAAATAAAGAGCATGGTAATTAAACAATGAAAAGGAAGGGTGATGAAAAAAATGGTCTCATCCATACCCCCCTTGTTGCCGTGAGTTGAGGAAAGAAAACAAAAAAAAATGTGTTCATTCTTGAACACCTTTGGCCGAATAGAGGAAAGAAAGGAAGGGAAGAGCTTGAGAAAATCGGCTATGGTGGTTTGCTAGACTAAGGTATGTTTGATGTTGTTCTTGAGATGCATGCATGTTTTAGTAGTTGACTTGAGTTCTAAAACCCATGGTTCAATTTGTGGATTGATGATGATTTTGTGTTTGCCATTGATGAGTGCTTGAGCTTTTGATAGTTGTTGATGAAAGTGAAAGATATGTTAAGATTAATATGTTAATTAAGGCTTGGTAAGCTAGCTATTAAGGTGAAATGCTAATGTTAGTATTTGATTTGGTAATAATCTGTTTGGGGACAGCAGCAGTAAGGTGATTTTGGAAAATCGCCATAATTTGTAGGAGTTGAATTAGAAGCTGAGTGAATTATGCCATTAAAGCTTGAAGAGTCTATTTTCTTACAAAAGAAACTATAAAAACAAAAGAGTTACCGATCTTGAGATATTTGAAGTATTGTGGGGCTGAGTCAAAATGACTACTAGATTCCCTGTTCTGTTTTTAGGAAATCATTATAAATTGTACAAAATGATTATAAGATAAAATTTATATGCTTAGACTCCTTAATGAGTCTAGTTTCAAATGAGATCAAATACAACACATTTTGAATTCTGTAAAATGAGAAATTTGATTCGTAGTGAAGAGTGGTCAGAATAGTCAAACAGTGAAACAGGGGAAACTTTAAGAAAAATCTGGTATTGATTGGCCAAGTCAAAAATTCTGAAAATTTTATGGATGGAAGATATACGAGTCTATATTCAGGGAAAATTAACGGCTAGTGATTTGGAGTTTTGTAGCTCCAGTTATAAACAATTTAGCGACTACTGCTCAGGAAAACAGCTCGTAGTGAATATGTGATTTTGTTGTAAACATTAATGAAAATTTGCCAATGAGTTATTTATTGACTATTATAAAGCTTACTATAATCTATGTGTGTGAAGGTCAAATCAATATATATATTATTCTGAAAGTAATACTTGAATAGTCGATTAATGACTATTTTAAATTTTGTTGAACTTAAGCTCAAGAGCAAAAGGGAACTAGATCCGATAAAGGCAAAGAAAAGATCACTGAGTAGTCGAGTTGGAACCGTCTTACCCAACACAAGGTAAGTCATTAAGCATGTAGTTGGTATTATTTCAAATGGTCATAATGTTTATGTATTGATGCTGAATGGAATGAATAAATATACATATATATATATGCATGTACGTATGTGATGATGAAATTGTTGAATGAAAAGAAAAGAGGTAAGATGTACTGAGTTGTTGATCTCGGCACTAAACGTGCGGGTATAACCATTTATGACCATGAGATTGGCGCTAAGTGCGCGGGATTAAATTGTACAGCACTAAGTGTGCGATTTGACTATGTTGCACTAAGTGTGCGAATGAATATGATGCACTAAGTGTGCGAATTGACCATGCGCACTAAGTGTGCGGTTTGACTATGTAGCACTAAGTGTGCGATTTGATTACGTAGCACTAAGTGTGCGAGTTGATTATATAGCACTGAGTGTGCGGACTCAATATGCATTCGTGAATCATTATGGACACTATGTGTGCGACACTATTGAGTCGATCGCGGACAGCGGATCGGGTAAGTGTTTGAGTACATGGCTAATAGGTGCTATGCTTATACTTGGTGTTGAGCTCGGTAAGTTTGAACCTATGTGACAACTATACTTGAAGTCACGTACATAAAATTTATCGTAGGATGGGTGAAAGGCCGTTTAGTCGTTTGATTGTAACGAAAATAAATTGATTTATGAAAATGCTTCAATGTCCTATTGATGAGTATATGGAATGTGAATGCATGAATTGATATGAAATTGAATCGATAGGTTGGAGGAACTATGGTATGGTTCGGAATGGATGGAGTAATTAGCCTCGTTCCATTTTGTTTTCTCTTGTGATAATGTTATTGATGGATGGTAGTGCATAGCTTATGACTTACTGAGTTATAAACTCACTCGGTGTTTCCTTGTCACCTATTCTAGGTTTCTTGGACACATCTCTTTTTGCGTGATCGGGCCGTCATCGAAGTCATCACACCGGATAGCAAGTTTTGGTACTTTCTTCTTAGTTGGCTTAGAAGAACATTTTGGCATGTATAAGCTATTACGTTGTGTTTGAACTTTGGCATGTAAACTTTAAGCCATGCGAAAATGGCACGAATGTTCGATTGAGTTGGATCAAGGGTAGGCATGAAATGGACCTAGTTACTTTCGTAACAGATGCTGGCAGCAGCAGTGTCATGAGATTGAAAATCACTAAAAATAGTAGGAGTGGAATTAATTGATGAATAAATTATGTAATCGAAGCTCGATGAGTCTGTTTTCATGAGGAAGTAACGAAAAGATCATATGGGCAGTATATTAAGAGATAATCAGATTTTTGTGGGACAGGGCCAGAACGGTTTCTGGATTCCCTGTTCCGACTTTGGAAATTCATTATAAATTAACCAGAGATAATTAGGGGTCGTACCATATATGTATAGATTCCTCTCTGAGTCTAGTTTTCATAGAAACAAACGGCATCAGTATTGAAGCCCCGTGCAGGGAGATATCCAAGTCGTAATGGGCAAAGGTCAGTGTAGTCGACCCCTGCAACATGGGAGACTTTGACTAATAAACTGTACTAATCGGCCCGACCAAAAATTCTAGAAAAAAATACATAGATGGGCACATGAGTCTAGTTTCTGGGAAAAATTACGAAACTGATTTTCGAGTTACGAAACTCAAGATATGATTTTTAAAACGACTAGTTCTGGAAAATAAATTTATAAGGGGTTAAAGTCAGTTAACACCTCGTGTTCGACTCCGGTGTCGGTTTCGGGTTCGGGGTGTTACATTTGATTGGTATCAGAGCTATGGTTTAGTCGGTTCTAGGACTACCATAGCACGTATGAGTCTAGCTATACATGCCTTAATGTTAATGTTTAAAAGGGTGATGACTTCTGACGGTTGAAATGTTTTTGTTTTGATTAGTAAATGGATCCCGGTGTAGAAAGAACCCTAGCGGATGACGTTGAGAGCGTAGCGGCTGCTCCTGTACAAGGGACGCCGCCTGTTGAACCTCAGTCATCTGCGAATAATCAAGGTGAGGGGGCTAAACAAGCCTTCTTTACCATGATGAATGAGTGGGTCGCGCAATATGCCCGAACCAACCCGGCTGTCCAACAATTCCCAAATTTGAATAATCCACCCCAAGAGCCTGTAATGCCATCAGTCGCTGATCCTGTGAGGCTGAGTAAGCCACCTGTAGACTTGATTAGGAAGCGTGGGGCCGAGGAGTTCAAGGCCATAGTAACTGATGATGCCGAAAGGGCCGAGTTCTGGCTTGATAACACCATTCGGGTGTTCGATGAATTGTCATGCACACCTGACGAATGTCTAAAATGTGCTGTATCTTTGTTGCGAGACTCAGCCTACTATTGGTGGAGGACCTTGATTTCCATAGTCCCGAACGAGCGAGTAACTTGGGACTTCTTTCAAACGGAATTCCGAAAGAAATTTATTAGCCAACGGTTCATTGATCAGAAGCGTAAGGAGTTCTTGGAACTCAAGCAAGGCCGTATGACTGTATCTGAATACGAACATGAATTCGTAAGACTCAGTAGGTATGCCCGGGAGTGTGTAGCTGATGAGGTTGCTATGTGCAAAAGATTCGAGGAAGGATTGAATGAAGATTTAAAGCTACTAATGGGTATTTTGGAAATAAAAGAATTCGTAACACTAGTCGAACGAGCCTGCAAGGCGGAAGAACTTGGAAAGGAGAAGAGGAAGGCTGAATTTGAAGCTAGAGATTATCGTAAAAGATCGACAGGTAAAGCTCCGTTCTCAGCTGTAAAGAAGTTCAGGGAGGACATTAATAAGTCGAGGGCGACTGCGGGAATTTCCATCAGGGCAAGACCATCGATGGGCTCCCGAGCTACTTCGGTAGCTAGTGTGGGCAATAATCGTCACGAGAAACCTGAATGTCCCCAATGTGGAAGACGACACCTAGGTGAATGTTGGGGCAAGTCTACTAGCAGGACCTGTTACGGATGCGGTTCGAAGGACCACTTCATTAGAGATTGCACGGAGCTGGATGAGAAGAATAAGATTCAAGGTGCAAGACCTAGTGGAGTGACATCTAGAGGTAGACCACCGAGAATTTTAGGAGGCAGGGGTGGTAGTCAGAGGGGGGCCTCTGATACGGCCGATCGAGCCAAGAACCGTACTCCTGCTAGAGCATATGCCATTGCGCACGAGAGGAGGCATCCTCCCCCGACGTCATCACTGGTACCTTCACTCTCTTTGATACTAATGTGATTGCATTGATTGACCCTGGTTCTACTCATTCATATGTATGCGAAACCTTAGCAACCAGTAAGACTCTACCTGTTGAGTCTACTGAGCTCGTAATTCGAGTATCAAACCCTTTGGGTCAATGCGTACTTGTTGATAAAGTGTGTAAGAGATGCCCTTTAATAATCCGAGAATCCTGTTTTCCGGCCGATTTGATGCTTTTGCCGTTCGACGAGTTTGATGTTATTCTTGGTTTGGATTGGTTAACCGCGCATGATGCGGTTGTGAATTGCAAAAGCAAGACTATCGATTTGAGGTGCGCAAATAACGAAATAATCCGAGTTGAGTCTGCGGACTTAAGGGGGTTGCCAGCTGTAATATCAGCAATATTGGCCCAGAAATATGTAAGGAAAGGGTGCGAAGCATACCTCGCGTATGTACTTGATGACAAGGAGTTAGAAAAGAAACCCGAATCGGTGCCGGTGGTTTGTGAATACCCGGATGTTTTTCCTGAAGAGTTACCGAGTTTGCCACCTGTTCGGGAGGTAGAGTTTGGTATTGAGCTTGTACCTGGAACTACGCCAATTTCGATCGCTCCGTATCGTATGGCACTAACCGAGTTAAAAGAGTTGAAAGCTCAGTTGCAAGAATTGACGGATAGAGGTTTCGCTCGACCGAGTTTCTCACCTTGGGGTGCACCAGTATTGTTCGTGAAAAAGAAGGACGGAACCATGAGGTTGTGCATTGACTATCATCAACTGAATAAAGTGACGATAAAGAATAAGTATCCGTTACCGCGTATTGATGATCTGTTCGATCAATTAAAGGGAGCATCGGTGTTTTCAAAGATAGATTTGAGATCGGGTTATTATCAGTTGCGGATTCGAGATTCGGACGTACCCAAAACTGCTTTCAGAACGAGGTACGGTCACTACGAGTTCTTAGTGATGCCGTTCGGGCTCACTAATGCCCCTGCGGTGTTTATGGATTTGATGAATCGGATCTTCAGGCCGTATTTGGATCGGTTCGTAGTTGTGTTTATTGATGACATCTTGGTCTATTCAAGAGATGAGACCGAACATGCTGAGCATCTGAGGCAAGTGTTGCAAATTTTGCGGGATAAGCAGTTATATGCTAAGTTCAGTAAGTGTGAGTTCTGGTTAAGAGAGGTTAGCTTCTTGGGTCATGTGGTATCCGCATCGGGTATTCGAGTTGACCCGAGCAAAATTTCAGCCATACTTAACTGGAAGCCTCCGAGAAATGTTACCGAAGTCCGGAGCTTTCTAGGGCTCGCCGGTTATTACCGACGATTTGTCAAAGGTTTCTCGATGATAGCCACACCAATGACGAAGCTACTTCAAAAGGATGTTAAGTTCGAATGGACGGAGAAATGTCAGAAAAGCTTCGATCAACTCAAAACTCATTTGACTGAAGCTCCAATTTTGGTGCAACCCGAATCGGGTAAAGAGTTTGTCATTTATAGTGACGCATCCCTACTTGGGTTGGGTTGCGTATTGATGCAAGAAGGTCGAGTTGTGGCCTATGCGTCAAGACAATTAAAGCCACACGAGAGAAATTATCCGACCCATGATCTCGAACTAGCCGCCATTGTGTTTGCATTGAAAATATGGCGACATTATTTGTTTGGTGAGAAGTGCCATGTGTTTTCGGATCACAAAAGTCTCAAATATTTGATGACTCAACGAGACTTGAATCTGCGACAAAGACGTTGGCTTGAGTTGTTGAAAGATTACGAGCTTGTCATTGATTACCACCCGGGAAAGGCTAATGTGGTTGCGGACGCCTTAAGCCGGAAATCACTGTTTGCTTTGCGAGCGATGAATGTACACTTGTCTGTTCTATCTGACAATGTGTTAGTAGCTGAATTAAAAGCCAAACCATTATTGACTCATCAAATTCTTGAAGCTCAGGAAGTCGATGATGAATTGGTTGCAAAACGAGCTGAGTGTGTTCCGAACAAGGAATCAGAGTTTCAGATTGATGATGATGGTTGTTTGAGGTTTAGAAGTCGTTTGTGTGTTCCAAGGAATTCGGAACTCATTCCGATGATTCTGAACGAAGCCCATTGTAGCCGAATGTCAATTCACCCGGGGAGCACGAAAATGTACAACAACTTGAAACGTCGGTTTTGGTGGCATGGTATGAAACGAGACATCTCCGACTTTGTTTCGAGATGTTTAATATGTCAACAAGTGAAAGCGGAACATCAAGTGCCTTCAGGGTTACTTCAGCCGATCATGATACCCGAGTGGAAATGGGACCGAGTCACAATGGACTTTGTGTCCGGACTGCCATTGTCCGCAAGTAAGAAGGATGCGATTTGGGTTGTTGTTGATAGGCTGACTAAGTCGGCTCACTTTATCCCTGTGCGTACGGATTTTTCATTGGATAAACTAGCCGAATTGTATGTTTCTCAGATTGTGAGATTACATGGAGTACCTATTTCTATCGTGTCGGATAGAGATCCGAGATTCACCTCGCGATTTTGGAAGAAATTGCAAGAAGCTTTGGGTACCAAGCTGCATTTTAGCACCGCTTTTCATCCCCAAACCGATGGTCAATCCGAGCGGATAATTCAGATACTCGAGGATATGCTGAGATGCTGCATCCTTGAGTTTAGTGGTTCATGGGAACGGTATGTACCTTTGATTGAATTCGCTTACAACAATAGTTTTCAATCAAGTATTAAGATGGCACCTTACGAGGCTTTGTACGGTCGTAAATGCCGTACACCATTGTTTTGGACCGAGCTCGGTGAAAGTAAAATTTTCGGAGTTGATTTGATTAAAGATGCCGAACAGAAAGTAAAGGTAATCCGTGAAAGTCTGAAAGCAGCCACAGATCGTCAGAAATCGTATGCGGATTTGAAACGAAAAGACATTGAATATCAGGTGGGAGATAAAGTGTTTCTTAAAGTTTCGCCTTGGAAAAAGGTACTTAGGTTTGGCCGTAAGGGCAAGTTGAGCCCGAGATTCATTGGGCCGTACGAAATCTCCGAACGAGTGGGGCCAGTTGCGTATAGATTGATTTTGCCCCCTGAGCTTGAAAAGATCCATGACGTCTTTCATGTTTCGATGCTTCGACGCTATAGATCTGATCCATCGCACATAATTAGCCCATCAGAGGTTGAAATTCAAGCCGATATGAGTTATGAAGAAGAACCGATGCGTATCCTAGCTCGTGAAGTGAAGGAGTTACGAAACAAAAGAGTTCCACTAGTAAAGGTGTTATGGCTCAAACACGGGATCGAGGAAGCTACTTGGGAAACCGAGAGCTCGATGAAAGAACGATATCCAAACCTATTTACCGGTAAGATTTTCGGGGACGAAAATTTCTTAAGTGGGGGAGAGTTGTGACAGCCCAAAATTGACCCTAGTCGGGAAGTGGTTTCGGGACCACAAAACCGAGTCTTATAAATAATTAAAGATTATATTCTGTGTTTATGATGTGCGTAAATGCTTGTGTGATAGTTCCATACTTTAATTTGGTCAGTGTATGTGGAATTTATTAGTAGGGACTTATGTGAGACAATTTAGAAATATGCTAGGCAAGTGTTCAAGTGGCCCATTAATATATGTGGGAAAGTGTTTGTCCTTGCATGTCAAATTAGCCAAATTAAAGCATAGTGGCTGGCCATGCTATGGGTGGAAACATGTCACCAACATGTTATGCTAGTGATGTATGCTAAGAAAAATAAAATAAAGAGCATGGTAATTAAACAATGAAAAGGAAGGGTGATGAAAAAAAAATGGTCTCATCCATACCCCCCTTGTTGCCGTGAGTTGAGGAAAGAAAACAAAAAAAAAATGTGTTCATTCTTGAACACCTTTGGCCGAATAGAGGAAAGAAAGGAAGGGGAAGAGCTTGAGAAAATCGGCTATGGTGGTTTGCTAGACTAAGGTATGTTTGATGTTGTTCTTGAGATGCATGCATGTTTTAGTAGTTGACTTGAGTTCTAAAAACCCATGGTTCAATTTTGTGGATTGATGATGATTTTGTGTTTTGCCATTGATGAGTGCTTGAGCTTTTTGATAGTTTTTGATGAAAAGTGAAAGATATGTTAAAGATTAATATGTTAAATTAAGGCTTGGTAAGCTAGCTATTAAGGTGAAATGCTAATGTTAGTATTTGATTTGGTAATAATCTGTTTGGGGACAGCAGCAGTAAGGTGATTTTGGAAAATCGCCATAATTTGTAGGAGTTGAATTAGAAGCTGAGTGAATTATGCCATTAAAGCTTGAAGAGTCTATTTTCTTACAAAAGAAACTATAAAAACAAAAGAGTTACCGATCTTGAGATATTTGAAGTATTGTGGGGCTGAGTCAAAATGACTACTAGATTCCCTGTTCTGTTTTTAGGAAATCATTATAAATTGTACAAAAATGATTATAAGATAAAATTTATATGCTTAGACTCCTTAATGAGTCTAGTTTCAAATGAGATCAAATACAACACATTTTGAATTCTGTAAAATGAGAAATTTGATTCGTAGTGAAGAGTGGTCAGAATAGTCAAACAGTGAAACAGGGGAAACTTTAAGAAAAATCTGGTATTGATTGGCCAAGTCAAAAATTCTGAAAATTTTATGGATGGAAGATATACGAGTCTATATTCAGGGAAAATTAACGGCTAGTGATTTGGAGTTTTGTAGCTCCAGTTATAAACAATTTAGCGACTACTGCTCAAGAAAACAGCTCGTAGTGAATATGTGATTTTGTTGTAAACATTAATGAAAATTTGCCAATGAGTTATTTATTGACTATTATAAAGCTTACTATAATCTATGTGTGTGAAGGTCAAATCAATATATATATTATTCTGAAAGTAATACTTGAATAGTCGATTAATGACTATTTTAAATTTTGTTGAACTTAAGCTCAAGAGCAAAAGGGAACTAGATCCGATAAAGGCAAAGAAAAGATCACTGAGTAGTCGAGTTGGAACCGTCTTACCCAACACAAGGTAAGTCATTAAGCATGTAGTTGGTATTATTTCAAATGGTCATAATGTTTATGTATTGATGCTGAATGGAATGAATAAATATACATATATATATATGCATGTACGTATGTGATGATGAAATTGTTGAATGAAAAGAAAAGAGGTAAGATGTACTGAGTTGTTGATCTCGGCACTAAACGTGCGGGTATAACCATTTATGACCATGAGATTGGCGCTAAGTGCGCGGGATTTAAATTGTACAGCACTAAGTGTGCGATTTGACTATGTTGCACTAAGTGTGCGAAGTGAATATGATGCACTAAGTGTGCGAATTGACCATGCGACACTAAGTGTGCGAGTTTGACTATGTAGCACTAAGTGTGCGATTTGATTACGTAGCACTAAGTGTGCGAGTTGATTATATAGCACTGAGTGTGCGGACTCAATATGCATTCGTGAATCATTATGGACACTATGTGTGCGACACTATTGAGTCGATCGCGGACAGCGGATCGGGTAAGTGTTTTGAGTACATGGCTAATAGGTGCTATGCTTATACTTGGTGTTGAGCTCGGTAAGTTTGAACCTATGTGACAACTATACTTGAAGTCACGTACATAAAATTTATCGTAGGATGGGTGAAAGGCCGTTTAGTCGTTTGATTGTAACGAAAATAAATTGATTTATGAAAATGCTTCAATGTCCTATTGATGAGTATATGGAATGTGAATGCATGAATTGATATGAAATTGAATCGATAGGTTGGAGGAACTATGGTATGGTTCGGAATGGATGGAGTAATTAGCCTCGTTCCATTTTGTTTTCTCTTGTGATAATGTTATTGATGGATGGTAGTGCATAGCTTATGACTTACTGAGTTATAAACTCACTCGGTGTTTCCTTGTCACCTATTCTAGGTTTCTTGGACACATCTCTTTTTGCGTGATCGGGCCGTCATCGAAGTCATCACACCGGATAGCAAGTTTTGGTACTTTCTTCTTAGTTGGCTTAGAAGAACATTTTGGCATGTATAAGCTATTACGTTGTGTTTGAACTTTGGCATGTAAACTTTAAGCCATGCGAAAATGGCACGAATGTTCGATTGAGTTGTATCAAGGGTAGGCATGAAATGGACCTAGTTACTTTCGTAACAGATGCTGGCAGCAGCAGTGTCATGAGATTGAAAAATCACTAAAAATAGTAGGAGTGGAATTAATTGATGAATAAATTATGTAATCGAAGCTCGATGAGTCTGTTTTCATGAGGAAGTAACGAAAAGATCATATGGGCAGTATATTAAGAGATAATCAGATTTTTGTGGGACAGGGCCAGAACGGTTTCTGGATTCCCTGCTCCGACTTTGGAAATTCATTATAAATTAACCAGAGATAATTAGGGGTCGTACCATATATGTATAGATTCCTCTCTGAGTCTAGTTTTCATAGAAACAAACGGCATCAGTATTGAAGCCCCGTGCAGGGAGATATCCAAGTCGTAATGGACAAAGGTCAGTGTAGTCGACCCCTGCAACATGGGAGACTTTGACTAATAAACTGTACTAATTGGCCCAACCAAAAATTCTAGAAAAAAATACATAGATGGGCACATGAGTCTAGTTTCTGGGAAAAATTACGAAACTGATTTTTGAGTTACGAAACTCAAGATATGATTTTTAAAACGACTAGTACACAGATTGGGCAGTGTCTACAAAATAAATTTTATAAGGGGTTAAAGTCAGTTAACACCTCGTGTTCGACTCCGGTGTCGGTTTCGGGTTCGGGGTGTTACAAGCCAATGGAGACTCGTGGGAGGGCCAAGAAAGCTAGTCGTTCGAGGGACATACTGTCAGCTTTAGAGGATCGAGTTGTCACTCTCAAGGAATCCGTGAGGGATGTCAAGGAAAGGATCGATGATGTTGATGATAGGATCACTAATGGGTTACAGTCTATGAAGGAGCAGCTCGAGATTATGTGTTGGACTGTTGAAAAGCTGAACGATAAGAATGATGCCATCGAGGCTATGATGACGGCCTTGAAAAAGGAGATTGAGGAGCTCAAGGGTGAACTTACAATCTACAAGGCTGCTTTAGACAATGGAGGGTTACTTATAGTTGCACCCAATCCCAATATGGATGTTCCCAAGCCCAAGGAGTTCAAAGGAACAAGGTTCAAAAAAGATGTGGACAATTTTCTATAAGGAATCGAGCAATAATTTTGTGCCAAAGTAATCACGGACGATGCCACTAAGGTAATTACTGCTGCTATGTATTTTACTGAGGTTGCTTTGTTGTGGTAGTGTCGTAGGTCCATTGATCTGAGACGTGGTAGGACTGAAATTGGGACTTGAAAGAAGTTCTAAAGTGAGTTCAAAGCATAGTTTTATCCAAAGTATACCGAGGATAAGGCTTGGGAAAAGTTGCGTCGGCTTCCATAACAAGGCATTGTAAGGGACTATGTGCAGGAGTTTAGCGAACTTATGCTTCAAATATCAGATATGGGTGAGAAAGAGGCATTCTTTTCCTTCATGGATGGGTTGAAACCATGGGCGAAACAAGATTTACAATGCTAAGGAGTCCAAGAGCTTACATGACCGTAGCAGAACCATTTGCTGAATTTGGTGGAAAGAAAGACAAGCCTAAATCTTCCGAGCCCAAATTCAAGCCAAAGGGAAATGGTAGGGGAGACAAAGAAAATCCCACTAAGAATGGCAATGACAAGAATCCTTGGGAAAAAAACAAGAATGGGACTATAAGTTGCTTCCATTGTGATGGTCCACATATGATCAAGGACTATCCGAAGAAGGCTGTACTTTCTGCTATGGAAGCAATAGAGGAGGTCGATGAGTCATTCAACAATCTTGATTTGATATTAGGGGGTTTTGAAGACAAGATGAGTCATGGGCTGATGTTTGTAGACATCATGGTGGCTGAAAAAAATTGAATGCGCTTGTCGACATAGGTACATCTGATTTGTTCATGTCCGAAGAGGCTACTTGTAAACTTGGCCTCAAGATCGAAAATGAGTCGGGTCAGATCAAAACGGTAAACTCAAAAAGTGTTCCAATCAAGAGGGTTACAAAGGGAGTGGATCTCCAACTTGACGATTGGACCGATAAGGCATCCATTAAGGTAATATCACTTGATGACTATGATTTGTGGTTAGATTAAGTTTCCTTGACTGGGTTAATACATCTATTATTCCTTCTGGTAATTACATGGTCATTTCGAATTTGAACCATCAATGCATGGTGAGAATGAGAACGAAGGGAAGCATAGAGGGAAAAACATTGTTAGAAATTCAATTTGCTAAAGGAGTACGTAGAGATGAAGTCTCCTATTTAGCCACCTTGAAGACCGAGGAAACTATTAAGTCTGTTGGTGAGATCCCGAAGGAAGTAGGCCAATTATTACAGTCTTTAGGATGTGATGCCCGCCAAGTTGCCCAAAAATTTGTCACCCAAGAGGGAGGTGGACCATAAGATCAAGTTAGTGACCAACATGGTGCCACCAGCAAGGGCCCCATATCATATGTCTCTGCCGAAATTAGAAAAACTGTGAAAATAGTGGAAGGAGCTTTTAGATACGAGTTTCATTAGGCCATCTAAATATCCGTATGGTGTGCCAGTGTTGTTTCAAAAGAAACATGATGGGTCGTTAAGGATGTGCATTGATTACCGGGCTCTAAACAAGATCACTGTGAAGAACATGTACCCCATTCCTCTTATGGTAGATTTGTTTGATCAGCTTGGTAATACGAGATGGTTTACCAAGTTGGATTTGAGATTCAAGTACCATCAAGTTCGGATAGCTGAGGAGGACGAGCCAAAGACAACTTGTGTGACACGGTATGGTTCCTATGAGTTCTTTGTGATGCCCTTCGGACTCACGAATGTCGCAGTTACATTTTGCACCATAATGAAAAGGTACTTCAACCTTCCCTTGATCATTTCGTGGTTGTTTACCTTGATGATATTATGGTGTACAGTAAGTTGCTTAAAGAGTATGTGGAACATTTAAGGGAGGTGTTCCAAACTTTGAGGGAAAATGAGTTCTTTGTCAAAAAAGAGAAGTGCTCATTTGCCCAATTGAGAGGTGCTATTTCTAGGCCATATTGTGCGAGATGGTAAGATCTAGATGGATGAGAGCAATATTCGGGCAATTATTGAGTGGGAGCTTCCAACCAAGGTCATAGAATTAGGATCTTTCCTTGGGTTGGTGAATTGCTATCAACTCTTCATCGAAGGCTACTCCAAAATTACCGCATCCTTACGGACATGTTGAAAAAGAATAAGGTATGGGATTGGGATCCACAATATGAGAGGGCCTTTAATTAGTTAAAGTAATTGATGAAAAGGGAACCTGTACTTGATTTGCCTAATTATTTGAAACCTTATGAGGTACGCACAGATACATCAAATTATGCCATTGGAGGAGTACTGATGCAAGATGGGCATGCAATTGCTTTGAGATTCAAAAGCTTAATGAGATGAAGTGAAGGTACACGGTTTAAGAAAAGGAGATGATGACTATAGTGCATTACTTGGGCATATGGAGGCATTATTTATTGGGATCCAGGTTTGTGGTCTTTACTGACAATGTTGCCAACAGTTATTTTCTAACCTAGAAAAAGTTATCTCCCAAATAGGCTCGTTGGTAGGTTTTCCTAGTTGAGTTTTATTTCACGATGGAGTATAAGCTGGGAAGTGCCAACATTGTGGTTGATACACTTCGCTGAAAGATAGAGTTTGTGACAATCAACCAACCTGATGCTTCCTTATTGGAGCATATTTGAGAGGGATCCCACAGCCAAAAACTTGATTGAGCCTGCCAAGGAGGGGAAAATGAGGAGATTTTGGCTTGATAGGGAGTTACTATACGCTCATGGGCATTGTCTCTATGTACCTCATTATGGGAAATTATGCAATGAAGTCATGAAAGAATGCCATGAATCGAGATGGGCAGGCCATTCAGGAGTGAACGTACCTTAGCCCTTTTGGAGGATCATTACTATTGGCCTCACATAGGTGATGATGTAGAGACCTATGTGAAAACTTGTCTAGTATGCCAACAAGACAAGGTTGAGTTAAAGACTCCGACTGGTTTGTTACAACCCTTTCCCATTCAAGAAAGACCATGGGAGAGTGTATCCATGGATTTTATTACTGGTTTCCTAAGTTTGATAGGTTTGCAAGTATTCTTGTTATGGTAGATAGGTTTTCGAAGTATGCGACATTTATTCCAGCTACCCAGGAGTGTCTTGTTGAGGAGGTAACCCGTTTTTTCCTTAGACATATGGTGAAATATTGGGGAGTGTTGCTGTCTATCATCAGTGATTGAGATGAGTGATTCACGGGCTAGTTCTGGACATAGTTTTTCAAGTCAATAGGCTCGAACTTGAACTTTTCCACTAACATGCATTCAAAAACCGATGGGCAAACTGAATAAGTGAATGTATTATTGGAGACATATCTTCGGCACTATGTGGATGCCACACAAAGGGATTGGCCAAAGTTTTTGGATATGGCCCAATTTTTATACAACTTGCAGCGAAGTGGGGCTACGAATCAAAGTTCATTTGAGATAGTAACAGGCCAACAACCACTTACACCCAACGCTACCATGACCCATTATACTGGACCTACTCCAGCAGCTTATCGATTTGCAGAGGATTGGCAAGAGAAGAATGACTTGGCTAGAGCTTGCTTACACAAGGCAAGTAAGCACAATAAGAAGTGGGCCAACTAGAATCAAAGAGATATGGAATTTCAAGTGGGTGATTCAATCCTTGCTAAACTATACTTGATTTTGCGACATATGAGTTTGCACAAAGGGCTTGTGCGAAGGTATGAGGGGTTGTTTCGAGTTGTGAAGAAAGTAGGCAAGGTGGCCTACAAGGTTAATTTGCCAGCAAAGCTCAAAGTCCACCTTGTGTTTCACGTAAGAATCCTTAAGCCATTCTATAGGGATCAAGATGATCTAAATCGAGGCAAGTCCGAACCAGCACTAATGGGGGTAAAGGTTTCTTACGATTGTGAATTTGAAAGCATCAAGGCAAATCGTGTAATCAGAAGAAAGTATCATTGGCCACAGCATAAATACTTAGTTTGATGGAAGGGACTTTCCGACAGTAAAGAAAGTTGGGAACCTGCCGATGCATTATGGCAGTTCCATGAAAAGATACACCAGTCCCATGAGAAGGACATGATGAGGGCGTCACTAGAACAGGTGGGGGAGAATGTCATGGGTTGTGCATGGGAGCCCACAACCATGACGTACTTGTGTGATCCATCGTGTTCAAAGGAGGTCATTTGGCCTAATCGGATAGGCTCGTTTCTTGGAGAGATTGAAAGCCTATCTACAAAGCTTGGAAAATATGGAATGTGGTCTTCAAAGATATGTAATCCTAGATATTAAATGTAATCTTTAGAAGATACGATTCTGTAATATTAGAGATTTGATTTGTAGATAGCTTTTAATCTTAGCCATTAATGTACTTTGATCGGTACCGTTGATTTTGGGAGGCTCAACTATAAATAGAGGCCTCTCACTCTCATTGTAATTCATTCAGTGATTAATAGAAATTTGAGAGCATTCACTCAAACTTTCTCTCTAAGTGTTCTTGCTTATCTATGGCTTGTTCCTCTTTTGAGTTCTTTCTCTTTTTGTTCTTCCACTGTTCTTCGTGGGTACCTTAGAGGGATTCTATTGAATCTTCAATTGTTATGAGTTAGGCTGACTTAGGTGTTTTTGGAGTGAAGAAACTGCCTAAGGCCGCACTGATTGCGTGGGAAAAATCTAAGTCTGTGACACTTGTAAGTCAAGTTAAACAAAATATATGTTCTTTCTAGAAGATTTAGTAGTATAATATATTTAGCATTTATTAGCATAATATATTTTACATTAATTAGAATTAGGCCTTTTCAACCTATAAATAGATGTGGTTGAAACTCCTCTTGGATTATAATTCGAATCCGACATTAGTGAATTTTCTTCTCCTCTAGCTGTGGTTTTTCTCGAAAGGGTTTCAACATGGTTTTTCTCGAAAGGGTTTCCACGTAAAATCTGTGCATTCTATTCTTTTTTCTTCTTTTTATGATTCTTTACCATTATCGACGTTCAATTCCTACGTTACTAAATTAAAACAATCAATATATATATATATGAAAAACGTGGATTCAAATTATATGTGGCATTGGATTATAGGTTTATTGCATGCCTTTACTAATGTCCAAAGGCTTTTCTTCTGTAACTCCTTTTCTATTGTCACTATATAATCAAATTAAATTTATTTTAATCAAATAAATTCATTTTTGAAAAATTTGGATGATATATCACAAATAATTTATAAATTAAATAGGAAATAAATAAGTAAAATAATTAGTAGCAATGATCAATTGGAATGAATATTGTATAGGCCCAAATTTGCCCAGGGCCCGTACAAACATAAACCAAATAATAATGAAACCAAATTTTTTGAATAGTCCAAGTCCCTTTATTACATCAGCCAAAATTTGCCAAATAAAACAAGCCCGAAACAAAACTAACTCTAAGACCCAAACGGCCCAAAAACTAAAACAAATTCAGCCAAAACCCTAGCCCCTATCTGCCTCGCGCCGCTCCCCCACGTACGGCCTCCATTGCACCTCCGTATGCCAGCGCACAGCCTCTGTACTCGTGCCACGCACACCACTTACCTACAAACAGACAAGAGAACAACAACAAATAGAAAAGGAGAATAGAAAAACTTGTATTTTCTTTCTTTATCTTTCCATCGACTATAAAGCCCAAGGGAGAATCAATGTATTTTGTTTGGATGCATACTGAATACAAAGAAAGAGGCATTTAGAAATCAATTTTTGAAAGATGATTCTTAGATTTGGCATCTCTTCCGATTTCATTTCTTTGTTCTTCTTGATTTTTATTTACGGCATAAAAAAGAAAAATAAAAAGAAAGGGACTTACTTTCGTTTTGGCCCCTTTGAATCCTTGCTTACTTCGTCGTAATCGAATTTTTAAGTGAGGACTTTGACACTTTTGAGCAAAACCTTAGATTCGCGGTTGGACGAAGTCGGATTAAGCGTTCGCGTGATAATCGTCGGCTAAACATGGAGGCCAAACAGCAGTCGAAGGGTGCCTCTTAGTTTAGCCGAATGAGAGGGGAAGGGAAGGGCTCTAGGATTTATTGGGTTCTTTTTCAAATAGCTAATAGTTAACTTAGGGTTTCTTTAATTTTGTTTTATGAAACATATGAAACGACGTTGTTTTAAGCCAATCTCAATGGCTACAAAACGACACCGTTTCAAGAGCCATAACCCGATGACCCGACCCGTGCCCAGATAGGATCCGCGCTTTGGTCTTTGAGGGTTAATTGCATGATAAATCCTTCCCTTTTGCATTATCATTCATTTGAGCCGTATTTTTTTCTTATTTTTTTAATTTGTTTCCATAATTTGGACATAGATGCAATTTGGTTCGCGCTTCAACGCTGCGTTCTGGGGTCTGGAATATTTCCAGTTTTGATCCCTGTGCATTCGCGCGCATTGCGCTCTAGTCCTTCTTTTAATTTTAGTAGTTTATTTTATTTATCAAGTATCTTTCTTAGTTTAATTTTATTTTAATTGAGTCCTTTTGATTTGTATGATTCATTATTTTTTTAATTCACTTAATACTTATTTTTTATATATGTATATATATATTTTTTGAGTTATCATGATAATTTTATCCTTTTTTATATAAAATCTTTATTTTAAAGCTTTTTATATCGCATGGTTTTAAAGATTTTGTATGATATTTCATTTAAATGTTCTTATATACTATTATACATATGTAGTTCATGATAAAGTTAGTTTTTATTCTATATATATTATTAATTCTATGTTGCTTTATATATTATTAATTCTATGTTACTTTACATACATAATTTCTTTTAAATCTATTTATATATTTTAAAACCTTATGTATATAAAATATATTTTATCATATATTTTTTTGTTATTTAAGAACCTTTCATATTTTATATGTTCTTTAAATTATTTTTTTATTGTATGTGGTCAACTTTAAATAGATATATCATTTTAAAATATTTTGTACATTATTTGACTCAAATTTCTCCTTTTGTAATATCTATTTTAATAATCAGTTATGTATATCCTTAGTTTTTTTATATATAAATTATTTCAAATTTTGCATGTGTTATTCATTTATAATTTTTCATATAGTTTTTACATCGTTTCGCATCGTATTAGTTCCTAGTGTCTATATTGTTTGGTATATTATGTGGGGCTTTTGGTTTTCATATTGTTAATACATTATAGTTTCATATTGCCCATTAGTCTTTTGTGTTGCTCTTTTATCTATGCTTGGAAGCTTACTATAATCTTTATGCTTGTTTGTTTCTTTAATTAACTATATTACTAGTTTTCATTGTTTGAATTATAAATATTTGGATGTGATCTTAATGTTATTTTGTAGATGCCAATTTGTTTTTATTTTATTTTTATACTATTTTCATTCATTAATAGGGTTCACTATCCACGTATATTGTCTCATGTTTATAATTTCATCCTTCATGTGCAATCATCTCATTGTAATTTTCAATTTATTAATCCAAAATTAATTGTTCCATTTTATTTCAAGTCAAATTAATGAATTTTGAACCAACTTTAAAACAAAGGCGATCTTTGATGTTTGGAAATTCGGAAAATTGTGCCCTAACGTGTTGGGTTTCGATTTTCTGTTTATCCAAATAATTAAATGTCCCTTTAAAACTTCGTCCGCATTTTCTAAAACTTTAAAACAAAGGCGATATTTGATGTTTGGAAATTCGGGAAATTGTGCCCTAACGTGCTGGGTTTCAATTTTCCGTTTGTATAAATAATCGAATACCCCTTTTAATTCCGTCCATATTTCCTAAACCTCAACAAGGCAATTTCAACATTTGGAAATTCGATAAATCGTGCCCTAACGTGTTGGGTTTCGGTTTTTCGTTGGACCAAATAATCGAATATCCTTTTGTAATTTTCAAATGTACAAGCTTTTGGAAGTCAAGAATTGATCGTGGTTACGAGGGTTTAAAGGATCGCGTCCTAACGTGCTGGATGTGATACTATATTCCTTCGAAACAAGAGAATTTTGACGTCTGATTTGAGTCATTCAAATGTTTTAAAAGAAATCGTATTTCAAAATATTTTTTAGACATAAGGACATTATTTACTCAATTTAGTACTGTAGACACTCAATTTTTCCCGGGCCCAGAAATAAGTTCAAATTAAAAAAAAAAGTCCAAGTCCAGTACAAAATTACAAACATATAATTTGGCCCAAGCAAAATGGCCCATTACTTGAAAAGATTTAAGGTCCATCTATAAGCTTGACTCATATGGAAATATAATCTTTAAGGATATGCAATCTTAGATATGATACAATCTTAGATATGATATGCAATCTTAGATATGATATGCAATCTTGAAGATATGATCTTGTAATCTTGGAGATTTAATTTGTAGATATCCTTTAATCTTAACCGTTGATGTAATTGATCTGTACCGTTGGATTTGGGGAGGCTCAACTATAAATAGAGGCCTCTCCCTTCATTGTAACACACTTGAGTTTTGGGAAGCAATAAGAATTCTTGAGAGCATCCACTCAAATTTCTCTCCCTCTTGCGTTCTTACTCTTTATGGTTTGTTCTTATTTTATTCTTCGTCTATCTTAGTTTTTCAACCTTTTTTTATTTTAATTTCTTCATTTTTCAAATATGTATATTTATTACTATCTTTTATACATTTGATTATGTATTTTATATATTCTAATATTTAACCTTTTTATATAGTTTATTTTCAAATATATATTTTCTATGCATGTATATATATTATATTATCATTTCATGTATTTTAAACTATTGCATTATATTTTTATAATTTGTAAATGTTCTATTTATTCATTTTTTTAGTGAATGTCATTTATCTTATTTGTGCATAGTTTCATTTTTTTATATGCCATGTTTAATTATTTCTTTTATGTGCTATTTTATGATATATATTGTTGTATAATTTTTGCATGTATTATGTTTTTCTTTTAGTTTACTCATGTTTTTATTTGTTTATTATCTTATATTTACCATTGTATGATTTTTTTTAAACGTATGTTCATGTTATTTAGTTTTGTCTTAATGATATTATTTATGTTAGTATAGAAATGTTTGAATATTTTGTACATCTATGCTTCATGATGCATTAATATGTCATCCTAAAACGTCATTTAAAATAATATTCCAAGGTTTTTTTTTAAAAAAAAGGCAATGCTTGATGTTTGGAAACTTCGAGAAAGGTAGTGCCCTAACTTACTGGGTTGCGACTTTTCTCGTTGAATTCAAATAGTTAAGCACCCTTCTAAGTGATTTTGAGTTTTCAAAACTTAAAAAATTATTTCGAGATTTCAAAACATAGTGTCCTAACTTACTGGATATGGCGTTTTGTTGTTTCGAGATAGAAATTTTCGAAAGACGAGCTTAGTTTCGAAGGTTTTAAAATGTTACGTCCTAACTTACTGGATGTGATGTTTTGACTCATTTGAAATAAGTGAGCCTTAATTTTCAAAATTGAGACATTCTAATTAAAAGAGGTTTGCATCTTAAAACTTTCAAATTTCCGACATTAAAGACACTTGATAATCAATTAGGTACCAATTTTTGGGCGTTACGAGGGTGCTAACCCTTCCTCGTACGTAACCGACTCCCGAATCCATTTTCTCAACTTTCGTAGACCAAAATTAATGTTTTAAAACAAAACATTTTATAAGGTGATCCAATCACACCTAAAAAGATTGGTGGCGACTCCCGTTTTCATTTTTCTTAAAGTCGATTCCCATTTTCTAAAACTCGATTTAAAAAAGGTTTCGACAGTTTGGCGACTCCACTGGAGACTAATAAGAGAGTCAAGTCGTGTAATTGATTATCTCTTGTCTTAATGTCAGAAATTAAAAATTTTAAAATTTAATCCTCTTTGCATTACATGTGTTTGTATTATTGCATGTGTTGCTATATTCTGATACGCATTGCATTTGCATGACTGTTGTGGTCACACCCTTAAGTGGGAGTGAGAAGTTACGCCTTCGTGAGGTTTTCGCCTCCGTGCAGGATAGTGGATCACTTTCGGGATACATCCGTACCTATGGTTTCGTGAGATTTTCATCTCCGTGTAGCCATAGGGAAATGTATTCCCCTGAACTGAACTCGATTCAAATGAGCCTATAATGGGTGAGGATCGAGGAATCTACTGGTTCGGGTACCTCAAACTTTAGAAACAAACCACATATAGAAAAACCGTAAGAGCTCAATATAGATAGAATTATACTTAGGTTATCTTTGTGTTTATTAATATCATATGATACTGACTGTTTTCTTTCTTTTGTGCATGTCATTTTACATTTAAAAGGTATCGATTCACGGTCAGTTTCTAAGTTAGAAAGTTTTATTATGGAGAATGGACTTCTTGATAGAATGGAGGGCAACGCTAACGTCCATAAATGATCAAAGGAAAAGCTGAAGGATACACATCAGAATTATGGGGTTACACTCGCATCAGCGTGGCACAAAATAATCTCCAGGAGTTAAAAGAAATATGGGATTAATGGAGTAATGAAGCCAAGCAGTTTGTTCTACAATAACTAAGGGGACCTGCAGTATTTGCTTGACAGGAGGATAGATGAGCAATTCAAAGTGAGTGTGGGAGTATTGATGGACACTTCTACCATTATAGCATTTCTCTTTCATATGAAGACGGTTGCCATGTGGATGGTAAGGGAATTGGAAGGAAAGTGATTGATAGAGTGCATGAGACCTACAAAAATGAGTTGGATGGAAAGAATTTTGCCTATGATGGTAAAAAGCTCGTTTACTATAGGACCGCTACCAAACAACAAGCTTGAGTTTATTGTTGTACTTATCAGAAACAATGGAAATGCAAGCCCCGATGGGCTGGATAGCTCAAGTAAGCGTGAAAGAAAGCGATTAAAGAAGACCTTATCATACAAAGACCTTTAGAGATTAGCTATGCTGCGAAGGTACCGAGGCAGGATGCTCTGCGTGGGTAGAAATCTAAAAGCTCTCAAGAAACATTGAGGATATAGGATATTATTTTAAGGTAGCACACTGTAGAACGGGATACCTACCAATTTGCTAATCTATCTCAAAATAATCAGAACAACTTCACAGGTACTGGAGGAGGTGCCCTTAACTGCACGGATTACCCCACAGGTGACGTAGCTCAAACTCAGGAGGCAGCTGATTATTTACAGACATTAGCGGCACAGGCTAACATATTGAGCACCAATATGAGCTACAATCTGATTGTGGCCAAGAGTTTGTTTTGTTGTTAAAACTTTAGGCATTAGGGTGAAAGCGTATTTGTAATCCATTTATATGTAAAGATATTCTTTTTTTAAATAAAGTTTTCTAAATGAGATTGAATCGAGATCGATACCTTTTGCATTCATTTGCATCTTATAGCATTTCATTGCATCATTTGCATTCAAAATTATAAAAAGACTCGAATTAGTTAAAGTTATTAAAAAGAGAAAGAAAAAGAGAGAGAGAGAAGAGGGTCACGGCTGAGTGAAAAAGAAGTTGAATGGGAATTAACGATGTTCCCTTACATATCCCCGACTTTTGTGTCAGGAGGGATAGCTTACCCGGAGAAGGGGGTGTTTGGAAATGAAAATCATCCCATCAATGTCATACATGAGGAAGGGACTGAACAAAGAAACCTTGAGGGCATTCGCCCTTACGAACTGGGAAGTTCTTTAAACAAATGGACTGCGGAGGAACTTCCTGTAATCTTTAGGAATTTTACTGAGTAATATTCAGAACACTCTTGTTTCTCTAAAGCCTAGGAGTAATGAGATTTCTTATGAGAAGTGGGCTCATGTTCAGACATTTTTATTTTCAATAAAACATACTTTTATTATTTATCCGAGTAAATATTCTTTCATTCTGATTCTTTTGACCTTTGACACTCTTTATAAATTTTCATTTCATGTAAATAGTCATTCTTGAATTCATTTATTCCTTGTATATTCTTTTGTGTGCCTACCATAGATCCCTAGATATCAATGACATGGGCAACGATACTACAGATTCAGAGTTCCTTTTGAGTGTGATATGTGTTTAGAGGAATCTCAGTACTTTGAAGGTGACAGAAATTGTGACTTGTTTCTGAATTTGTTGAAAATGGTTTTTACCCCATGAAGTGGTGGTAGGAAATATAGCCTTAGAGGAAGGAAAGATTGCGAAATTAGAACTAGCTGAGGAGACAAAACAAGACCTTGTTGAGACTATTATGGGAATTCAAAAATGTGGTCCAAAGACGCATGCAGGAGGATTTGCAATTGCCAGGATAAACATGAGGTTTTAGGGGCACTTTTGGTCCACCATGGAAAGGGATCGCATCAGTTGTACAATGAATGCCAAATTTAAAGGAGTTAAGACTTATGGGGCATGTATGTCTTGGGCTCGAGCTCGTCAAAAGTTTCAAGCTGACAATGACTTATCTTTGTGGACGTCAACTACTCCATTAAAAGGGGGAGATAGCTTCATATGCCAATATTACAAAGTCAAAAGTCATCCATTTCAAAAAAAAAAAGATTATATATAATTGCACAATGCCAAAAGTTTGCAGTCTTTTCAAAGATAATGCGCCATACCACAGTACAACAAAGGTTGCCAAAAGAAAAGAAACAGAAGAAAAAACAAATTACAGAAGATGACCGAGACTGGTAAAAATTGGCATAAGAAACTACCACCTACTCTCTATGCTTACGCTGGGGCAAACACTTTCAATTCCAGTTGTTTCAAAGGTTCCAACCATCATCCTTAGAATGGGTGCATTGTTTGGCTTTCCTGAGCAGTCTGATGTGCCGTCAATAGCTGCGATGGTTAGCTCCAGGCGGTGGCCATTGATTTCCAGCTATGGGGCATCAGGCCGTACACAGTCTCTGAAGCTTAAAATGATAGATTCTTTCTTCAAAACCAGTTTCTGACAAAATGGATGATGGTATCATGAAGGAAGCTCTCTTAGACTTCTATACAAGTTCAGGGAAGAGGAAACCTGATCAAATCATTATTTTCAGGGATGGGGTTAGCGAGTCTCAATTCAATCAAGTTTTGATCAAGTTATTGAGGCTTGCAAGTTCCTTGACGAGAAGTGGAACCCTAAATATTGTGGTTATTGTTGTACGAAAAACCATCATACCAAGTTTTTTTTAGCAGGGATCTCCTGACAATGTGCTACATGGTACTGTCCTTGACAATAAAGTATGCCATCCAAAGAACAATGATTCTTACCTTGGTACCCATGCTGAAATGATTGGAATAATGAAACCAGGGTTGGTTTTCGGCTGATGATCTGCAAGAGTTTGTGCATTCTCTATCCGATATGTATCAAAGGAACACCACATCCATATTTGTTGTGGCTCCTATTTGCTACGCTCATTTGGCAGCTTCACAGTTGGGGGCAATTTATGAAGATTAGGGATGCTTCAGAAACATCATCAAGTCATGGTGGGATGTATGCTCTGGGAGTAATCTCTGTACCTCAGCTTTCCAGGTTGAAAGATAAAGTCAGCAACTTCATTCTTGTCTGCTGAGAATCATTGAACCATCTTTTTGTAAGGTTTGACAAACAACAGCCAGGACTGCTACTGGGGCAATCCCTTTCTCATGGGTTTATGAATCAAGATTTTTCCTCCAAGCTTTGATGGAGTCAAGAATTGATGTAATGACCCGAATTTTTACAGTTATCAAAAAAGTGCATTTTCGGGTCTCCGTTTCTGAAAAATAGATTTGTAAATATTTATTAAAAATTTAATAAATATTTACGAAGCTAAGAGAGTGATTAATTAAAGTTTAATGAAGCAATTTAGCTTAAATAAAGGATAATTAGATAAAAGGATTAAATTGAATGAAGTGTGAAAGTTTAATAATAGAATAAAGAAAATTAAAAGGACTAAATAAGTAAATAAACCAAAAAGAGTGCCAAGTGTATGGCAAAAATAAAATACAAGTATAATAAATATAATACACACATTTGTAATACATATATTTTTTTGCTTATTATTTAAGTAAATATTAATGTATTTATTATTATTAAATTAATATTATATGATAAATAAATAAAAAGTTGACAAATGTATGGTATGTATAGTGACATGTGTATACTAATATACATACATTTGTAAAATACATGTATATTTACTTATTATATAAGTATATTATTAAATTATATATTATTATTAAGTAAAAGATATTTATATAATAAATAGATTAAAGAAAGACAAATGTAATAATATATGTGTATACAAATGTAAAATAGATATTGGATATTAAATAGATATTTTATTATAGCTATTATTAAGTTATTATAATATATATTTATATATATATATATATATAAAGTAAAAGAAATAAAAAGAAAAAGAATAGAAAATGAAAGAAAGGATGAAACGAAACAGAGAGCAGGGGAAAGAAAGAAGGAAGGAAAAAAAGGAAAGAAGGAAAAAGGGAAAAATTGGGATTTCAAGGCTTGAAAGTTAAATAGGTAAGTTATTTTAGCCCTTTTTACTTAATTTTGATGTTTTGGAAGCTTTGGGACAAGGTTTTGATGAAATTAAGTGAATATTTTGAAAGTTATTAGATTTTTAAATATTGTTCATGTTGAATAAAAAGATGAATTAGGGGTTAGATTGATAGGAATTCAAGTTAGAAATGAAATAAGGATTGAATTGTAAATTAATTCATAAGTTTTATGTTGTAGGGACTAAATTGATGAAATTTTGAAATTAGGAAAATATGCTGGAAAATTAATAGTTAAGTATGAGTTTAGTTAAAAATTGAGTAGAAATAAAGTATGAATTAAGATAGAAAAGTAAGTGAATTTAGTTAGGATTAAATTGAAATTAAAAGTAGAAAATCAACATTTTGCACTAAGACTATTTTGGACAGCAGCAGTAGTCTAAGTTTGAAAAATCACCAAAAATTGTAGAAATTTAATTATAGGATTAATAAAATATTGAATTAAAGCTTATTGAGTCTAGTTTCTTATAAAAGAAACGGTAGCAATTGAATTGTAAATTATGAGATATAATGAATTTTGTGAGACAAGGTCAGAATGAATTCGGGTTCCCCTGTTCTGACTTTGAAAAATCACCAAAACTTGAAGAAAAATAATTAGAGGTTTAAGGTTATATTTTTAGAATTCATAATGAGTCTATTTTCAGGATAAATCAACAGGAATATTATCCGAGTTCTTTACTGTGAGATAATTAATTTTTAGTGAAGAAGGGTCGGAACTGTCAGACAGCAGAATAGGGGTGAATTTAAAGAATAAACTGTACCTAATGGCTAAAGTAAAAATTCTGAAAATTTTATGGTAAGAAGATATATGAGTCTAGTTTCAGGGAAACAGATCTTAATTTGGAGTTCCGTAGCTCGAGTTATAAATAATTTAGTGACTATGATACAGATGGACAGCTTGAATATTCGTAAAAGTAAATAATAAAAATTATAGATAATGTTACTTACAAGTGTGTTATAAACACTAAGGATGTGGAATGGAGAGGAGGAGGAGGAAAAATATGTATGAATATTCATCTAGCATGGCCAATTTGCATGTTTTAGGCTTAGGGACTAAATTGAATAAAAGTAAAATTTTATGGGTAATTTTGTAAAAATGTCAGAAATGACCAAATTGCATGAAATGGATTATTTTACTATTTAAATTACAAAATTGAATGAAATTATTAATTTAGTTCAAGATCGGGGGAAAACATGTTTTAGGGATTAAATTGAAAAGTGTTGAAATTATGGAAAATTCTGTTATTTTATAGAATTCATGGATTGTTATCAATATGTATGAGAATAATATCTAGAAATAAGGATTAAATTGCAAGAATTTGTATTTTCCTGACCCTAAGGATGAAATCGTCATTAATTAAAAGTTTAGGGGCAAAATGGTAATTTTTCCTAGAGCATTAATTAAATGCATTAGAATATGAAATGAATGAAAATGATGATCAAATTTATTTATAAAGATCTGGACGACTCAAAAATGAGACTTGATCGTGGAAAATAAAAGATATCGAATTAATGAAATTATAAACACAAACAAGCAATGAGGTAAGTTTGTGTAACTTGAATTGTATTTTAAATACTTGAAATATGTGGTTATGTGATGAAAATATGATTTGAATGTTCAATTCATGATAATTGATGAAATATTGCTAATACTCGATATAAATTGAAAATAAAGCCCGGTTGAATGAAAGGAAAATTCGATGGATCTCTAAAAAGGAATTGACGGTAAAAATGATCTAGCCAGGACAGGTGATCCTATTCTGATATAGCCCTCCCGAAGAATACGTGTAAAATGGATTTAGCCTGGACGGGTAATCCGAATTAGGGTCTTAATTTAGCCTGGACTGGTAATTCAGATCCAAGCTCATTAGAGTAATTGTCATTGCAGGGGATTTAGCCTGGACTGGTAATCCCGACAATACTCTATGAGTTTATATTACACGGGATTTAGCCTGGACTGGTAATCCCACTGTAAGGATGAGGTTCGCGGGAGTGTGCTCTCTGATATGAAATGTGTAAGACCATGGTTGAAAGATACCATGGCAACGTGATATGAAATGTGTAAGACCATGGTTGAAAGATACTATGGCAACGTGACAGAAAATGAATGAGTAAGACCATAGTTGAAAGACACTATGGCAACATGACATGAAAAGAATAAGACCATGGTTGAAAGATACCATGGCAACATGACAGAAAATGAATGAGTAAGACCATAGTTGAAAGACACTATGGCATCATGTCAAAGATAAATAAGACCGTGGATGGGAGACGCTATGACATCTATTGAACAATTGATATTCAGGTAATACTTATCAGATGACGAATGGTTATATGAAATGGTTGTGTGAAATGTTTACAAGAACTGGTCATATGGAAATATATGTACAAAATAGTTGTATGAAATAATTATGAAGATAAATAAACGAAATAAGTATAAGTACATGGAATATAATTTATGTCAAGTTTGATATAAACTATTACCAGAATAAATATACATAAAATATATGGAAATGATGGAGCATGAAATATTGATATAATGAAATGAATGATATATGCTTATGAAGAAATGGTAAGAGCATGATATGTTTCATGACATGTACATATATGATTATCTTTGATATGTTGATACAAGGAAATTATGTAAATTGAGACTATTATTAAACTCAAGTGCGATATGTAGAGAAAATAAGTATATCAATGTTGAATTTAGATGAAATGTGTGCAAGTATACTAACAATGATGTTGTTTGACGCTTAGACAAGTGCCAAACTATTGATTGAACGGTAACATGTTTAATTATAAGGAGCATTGAAATCGTAAGTACTTAGATGAAAATAAAATTTAAGATTTTGCGAATTTTTTTTTATAATCCCGATTTAATTCTGGTTGGTTTCTAATGTATGTTTGGGGCTTCGAGGGCCCAGTAGAGAGACGTTATGATTATTTCTAAAATATGAATAATAAATGACTCAGAATTATCTGAAAATGTTCAGTAAACTCCGGTAATGCCTCGTACCCTATTTCGGCAATGGATACGGGTAGGGGGTGTTACAATTGAATACCTCTAGTAAACTTAACTTGAAAGTATTCATCCTAAGCAAATGTACCAAGAATGGATGACACAGACTTATGATAAAGAAGGTTCGTCCAAAAGAATTTCATAAAGGAAACCTTGTGCTGAAAGGGATCCTTCCCATGCAAAAGGATGCCGAATTGGGAAGGGCCATATGTTGCGAAGAGGGCTTTCTCTAGAGGTGCACTGATTTTGACAAGAAATGGATAGGAAGAATTTATCTGATCCAGTGAATTCGGACTCGGTCAAGGAGTACTTTATCTGAAGGTGAAGGGAAAAAAACCCGCAAAAGTCACTTTGAGACTTCTATTTCAAAAAAAATAAAAAAAAAGGAAAAAATTAAAGAAAAAGAAAAAAAGAAAAAGAAAAAAGAAAAAAATGGAGAGGCCAAGGTGAAAACCCGCAAAGGGCGCCTTGAGACCAAAGGGGTTTTGAGTTGAAAACTCGAAAGGGCAGCTCAAATTTGGAAAGTCATGCAGTGACCTTGCTATACCGGATTCGACGAGAAGTGAAGTATGTTACATATCAAGGCATTAACGAATTACTTTGGATCTTTTAAACACATGTTGAACTCAAGAAAGTCTTCATGGAACTGGTGTATAGACGCTCAAGCGGAGATATCTAGGGCATCTGATTTCTATCCTATTTACTATCTTTGGATTCTTTTTCATCGCAAAGATATGTTCTCAAGTTAATCTTTTTTCATTCCTTCCAATAATTTGTCCAAATCTAATTATCCTCAGGATCAATTTATTTGTCTCCCATTATTCATAAAGCATGTTGCATTGAAATAATGATAGATGAACTAAAATATCTTCACAAAAAAAGTTTTGCATATTACTCTGGAAATTTCTAGATAATACAAGAAACTGAAACAAGACAATTGTTTAAGGAATTCCCATATGTATGGGTTGGAGATACTCGAGAGATTTTCTTCTTCAGTCCAAAAGGTGGTTGGACGTTTTAAGCAATATTGATCTTAAGAAAGGATCATTTCATAAACATCTTCAGTGGGTCGTAACATTCGGGGAATGGTACGGTAAACCAAATTGATAGAGAAGATTCGAGGCATACGAGTAGAGTATGATTGATATGTCAAGAAGAACGAGGTGGAAAGCTCGATAGATGAATGAGTGATGACGTCCGAAATAGGAGTTATTTTCATAAACATTTTGCATCATAATATGTCTAATTAGGAGCATTTGACTCATTTCGATCATGGCATCTTAATTATTTGGCATAAGCATAAATTCCAGGAAATTAATTCTACAGGTGGATTCCCCAGTGGACAATGTAGCAAGATTGATTGAAAATTACAAAATTCAGCGCCTTAATCCCCTAAGCAGTAGGGTAACAGGTTAAATTTGCAAATCTTATCTCCCTAAGTAGTAGTGGAGCAGATCGAAGACTCGCCTTAATCCTCTAAGCGGGAGGGTAACAGGTTAAATTTGCAAATCTTATCTCCCTAAGCAGTAGTGGAGCATATCGAAGACTCGCTTTAATTCCCTAAGCAGTAGGGTAACAGGTTCGTAGATCTTATCTCCCTAAGCAGTAGCGGAGCAGATCGACGATGACTCGCCTTAATCCCCTAAGCAGTAGGGTAACAGGTTAAATTTGCAGATCTTATCTCCCTAAGCAGTAGTGGAGCAGATCGAAGACTCGCTTTAATTCCCTAAGCAGTAGGGTAACAGGTTAAATTTGCAGATCTTATCTCCCTAAGCAGTAGTGGAGCAGATCGAAGACCCGCCTTAATCCCCTAAGCGGTAGGGTAACAGGTTAAATTTGCAGATCTTATCTCCCTAAGTAGTAGTGGAGCAGATTGAAGACTCGCCTTAATCCCCTAAGTAGTAGGGTAACAGGTTCGCAAATCTTATCTCCCTAAGCAGTAGCGGAGCAGATCGACGACGACTTGCCTTAATCCCCTAAGCAATAGGGTAATAGGTTAAATTTGAAGATCTTATCTCCCTAAGCAGTAGTGGAGCAGATTGAAGACTCGCATTAATCCCCTAAGCAGTAGGGTAACAGGTTAAATCTGCAGATCTTATCCCTAAGCAATAGCGGAGCAGATCGAAGAAGATGCACCTTAACCCCCTAAGCAGTAGGGTAACAGGTTGAAGACATAGCAGATTTGACTTTCTGATGTTCTTACACCAAAACAGATCCAAGATAACAGATCTGGCATCTCCATTTCTACGGAGAGCAGATACATAGCAGATCTAACCTTCAGATGATTTTACTGAAGTAGATCCAAGATGATTTGGCATCCTTGTGTTCACAAGGAGAAAATCGAAGACATAGTAGATTTGGCTTTCACGTGTTTACGCTGAAGCAGATCTAAGATGATTTGGTATCTCTGTATTGTTAGAAAACATATCGAAGATAACAGATTTGGCGTCTCTGTATTCTACGGGGAGCAGATCAAAGATAGCAGATATCGCCTTCCTGAGTTGCAGTAAAGCAGATTGAAGCTTTCAAGAGGCCATTTAAAGAAGATCAAGGATCAAGAACTCAAGACTCGGCGAGCTCGGGCAAAATTGGTCCTTTTATAGTCTTTGCTCTATTCCTGTTACACAGCAATGAGCAAAGAGGGGCAGCTGTAGACACTCAATTTTGCCCGGGCCCAGAAATAAGTTCAAATTAAAAAAAAAAAGAAGTCCAAGTCCAGTACAAAATTACAAACATATAATTTGGCCCAATCAAAATGACCTATTACTTGAAAAGATTTCAGGTCCATCTATAAGCTTGACTCATATGGAAATATAATCTTTAAGGATAAGCAATCTTAGATATGATATGCAATCTTAGATATGATACAATCTTAGATATGATATGCAATCTTAGATATGATATGCAATCTTGAAGATATGATCTTGTAATCTTGGAGATTTAATTTGTAGATATCCTTTAATCTTAACCGTTGATGTAATTGATCTGTACCTTTGGATTTGGGGAGGCTCAACTATAAATAGAGGCCTCTCCCTTCATTGTAACACACTTGAGTTTTAGGAAGCAATAAGAATTCTTGAGAGCATTCACTCAAATTTCTCTCCCTCTTGCGGTCTTACTCTCTGTGGTTTGTTTTTATTTTATTCTTCGTCTATCTTAGTTTTTCAACCTTTTCTTTATTTTAATTTCTTCATTTTTCAAATATGTATATTTATTCCTATCTTTTATACATTTGATTATGTATTTTATATATTCTAATATTTAACCTTTTTATATAGTTTATTTTCAAATATATATTTTCTATGCATGTATATATATTATATTATCATTTCATGTATTTTAAACTATTGCATCATATTTTTATAATTTGTAAATGTTCTATTTATTCATTTATTTTAGTGTATGTCATTTACCTTATTTGTGCATAGTTTCATTTTTTTATATGCTATGTTTAATTATTTCTTTTATGTGCTATTTTATGATATATATTGTTGTATAATTTTTGCATGTATTACATTTTTCTTTTAGTTTACTCATGTTTTTATTTGTTTATTATCTTATATTTACCCTAGTATGATTTTGTTATTAAACGTATGTTCATGTTATTTAGTTTTGTCTTAATGATATTATTAATGTTAGTATGGAAATGTTAGAATATTTTGTACATCTATGCTTCATGATGCATTAATATGTCATCCTAAAACGTCATTTAAAATAATATTCCAAGGTTTTTTTAAAAAAAAAATAAAAGGCAATGCCTGATGTTTGGAAACTTCGAGAAAGGTAGTGCCCTAACTTACTAGGTTGCGACTTTTCTCGTTGAATTCGAATAGTCAAGCACCCTTCTAAGTGATTTTGAGTTTTCAAAACTTAAACAATTATTTTGAGATTTCAAAACATAGTGTCCTAACTTACTGGATATGGCGTTTTGTTGTTTCGAGATAGAAATTTTCGAAAGACGAGCTTAGTTTCGAAGGTTTTAAAATGTTGCGTCCTAACTTACTGGATGTGATGTTTTGACTCGTTTGAAATAAGTGAGCCTTAATTTTCAAAATTGAGACATTCTAATTAAAAGAGGTTTGCATCTTAAAACTTTCAAATTTCCGACATTAAAGACACTTGATAATCAATTAGGTACCAATTTTTGGGCGTTACGAGGGTGCTAACCCTTCCTCGTATGTAACCGACTCTCGAATCCATTTTCTCGACTTTCGTAGACCAAAATTAATGTTTTAAAACAAAACATTTTATAAGGTGATCCAATCACACCTAAAAAGATTGGTGGCGACTCCCGTTTTCGTTTTTTTAAAGTCGATTCACATTTTCCAAAACTCGATTTAAAAATGGTTTCGACAGGTACCAATTTTGGGCGTAACGAGGGTGCTAATCCTTCCTCGTACGTAACCGGCTTCCAAACCTGTTTTCTCAAATTTCGTAGGCCAAAATTGATTTAATTAGAATAAAATGTTTTATTAGGTCCAATTACACCTAAGCAAAAAAGGATTGGTGGCAACTCCACACCTCGTTTTAAAGTCAATCCCCGTCTTTTTTCCAAATATAAAAAAAAAGGTTTTGACAAACATCCTTACAATTAGGGATCAATTTGAATTAAATTGTGTATGATATGAATTCAAACAATTTTTGTTTTGAAGCTGCAATCCTTGCTAAGTAAACAACAAACAATCTAGAAGTAGGATATAATTTTAAAAAATAAAAAGATAATTTTTTTTAAAAAATTGGAAGGATTAATAAGCATATATTATTTTGAATTAATTTTATCAATCTTCTCTAAACTGTTGTCAATAGTCTTAAAGTATAATGTCAAATTTAGCCTCAACGTTTAAATATTTTGTTAATTTATTTTTTTCTTTTTTAAAGCTAAACTTGGCTTTTAGTCTTTTAAAAAGAGATTCAAATTGCTTTTTTAACGAAAATCCTGACTAAAACATTAATTTTCCAACGATGTTGGCATTACAACCCATATGGCAGTCTATGCGTACTTCATGCTGACATAACACTATTTATTACATGTCACACCAACAAATAATTTAAAAATTATAAAAATATTCAAAAAAATAAAATAAAAGTTTTATAATTTTTTTCTAAAAAATAGTATAAAGTATATGTAGAATATGCGAGCTACTATGTTTAAAATTTAATGGTTTATTTCCATTAAAAATAGCAATTCAACTCTTTTTTAAATATTTATGGTCAAATATGACTTTTTTTTAGAAAAAAGCTGAGGACTAAAGTTAACTTCAAAAAAGGGGCCAAATTGACCAAAAAAATGTAAGCGTTGATTACTAAATTTGGTGTTATGTCTATTCTAATTAGTTTTTAAGCTTCAAAATAAGTTAATTTGAGTCTTTAAAATATTAGCATGGTATCAAATAGGTTTTCCATTAGCATAGTATTTAATCTAAGTGTTAAATGTCAATTAGGATATGATGTGGAACATACTTAAACACACGTGTTGAGGCCCAATTTTGGCCCGAGTACAAACCAAGCTCCAACCCCAATTAAACCAAATCAACCCACCCCAAAAATAAAAAATTAAAACAACCCAATTTTAACCTAATGTCCAATACAGACCAAACCCAAATTAAAACCCTAGCCCACTATCCTAAACTCCTCCAAGAAACCCTAGCCCCTAGGTGTGCGGCCCCTACCTTCTGATACCTCTGCACCGCCACTTGCTCCACCGCCATAGTCACTATCGCCACTTACACCTGCAAATTCAATGAAGAAGAGACAGTAAATAATAAACAAAAAGCATGTAAAATGGCTTTAAAAAAAGCCAAGCCAAGAACATTTGTAACATTCGACAATTTTTATAAATACAAGCAGTAGACATTTAAAAAAAAAACAAGAAGCATTGAAGAAAAAAACAGACTCAAATGTGCTAAGGTTCCATTTCTTTTTTTCCTTTTATTTTCATTTTTCGAAACTATACATACATACAAAGATTTCATTTTTTCGGTTACATATATATATCAAAAAATACATAAAAAAGGGAGGGAGACCGTACCTATTTTGGATTGCCTAAGAAATAGGCCCGCATTTTTTTGGGCTTCGATAGCCGTGTACAGCGGTTACCAGCGGCGGAGCCCACGGCGTTGGCTCGCCGGAGTTTGGACGGAGAGAGAGGGGCTTCAGAGAAAAGGGAGAGGGAGAAGTTTTTTTTAAAAAAAAAGGGTGTTGAAATGATTTTTTTTAGGAAAATTTGCTTAAATAGAGGGCCAAAACGACGTCGTTTTGGCCTGTGTCCTTAAACCCCAAAACGACGTTGTTTTGGGCCTTAACCCGCGACCCGACCCGCTCCAGGCCTAGGATCTGCGTGTTTTCAACGGAAGGCCTAATTTCACTTTTAGCCCTTCCGTCTTTTTATTGTTTTAAAATCAAGTTCTTTTGGTTTTTTTAAATGTGCCCTGTAACTTATTTTGGTTTTCATTTTGGTCCTCCTTTATGCTGCGTGTTTCAGAAGGGAGGGAATATTGTACTTTTGGTCCCCCACTTCTTTCGCGCATTGTAATATGGACCTTCCCTTTTCATTTTATTTCAAATTTGCCCCGAAACTTCTGTTTTAAAGCCCAATTTAGTCTTTTTTGCTACTTTTGCTATTCTATTTTATTTTTAAATTAGTTAATTTAATAAATTATTATCGTTGTTGTTATATTTGTATTTGTATTCATTTTATTTTTCTAATACCATTATTATTGTATTATTACTATTATTATTATCTTAGTATTAAATTAATTATTTTCATATTGTTACTATTATATTATATATTTTCTTTTTGTGTTTATTTACTTATTACTTTATTATTAATTAATTTAGTATTATTAATTATTATCCTTATTAAGATGTGGTCATTTTATTATTAATATATATGATTATTAACCTTGTTAATATATTATTATTTTCTACTTTAACTTGTTGTGTCATTATTATTATTATTATTATTATTATTACTATTAGTACTATTTTTATTACTATTATTTTTATTATTATTACTACTACTATCACTATATAGTTATTATTACTATCATATTATCATTATTATACTATTTTTACCTATTACTCTTTAAATACACTCATTTATTTTTATTTCTCACTCACATTATATATTATATATATATAATATCATTCCAAACTTTAAAATATTTATTACTTGTATTATTACCATTAATATTATTATTATCATTACTATTACTATCATTTTTTAAAATAGTTTCACATAACGTTTATTTATTTACTACTAGTTCTTTTTAATTTCAAATATTTCTTAGCTTATTTATCATCTCGTTTTTATTTTAGCTTATTCATTTTAATCATTTATTTTATTTCTGCTCTTACCATCATTATCATTCACATTCGCATCTATGTTCATTCTGCTATGCCTGTTAATACCGAAATTTGTATTCGTTTATGCATTCTTTATTATCTCATTTTATTACGAACTTATGTTATATTAACTTTTACCCAACCCAAGATTAATTCTTTTATAAATGCAATGTTCCGTATTTAGAAATTCGAGAAAATCGTGCCCTAACTTACTGGGTTTCGATTTTTCTCGTTTAACCTAAATAACGGAATATTCTTTTGAATTGTAATACGAGTTTTGAATAAAATGCGTACTCTCAGAGATATGAGGTGTTGTGCCCTAACTTGTTGGATATGACATCTTGTTACCTCGAGATAAGAATTTTTGCAAGTAAAGGCAATATCTGGTATTTGGAAATTCGAGAAAACGTGTCCTAACTTACTGAGTTTCGACTTTTCTCATTTACCCTAAATAACAGAACATCCTTTTAAAATATTTAAAATACATGAATTTTAAACAAAGGCAAACTCCTCCTCAGAGTTCAAAATGTCGTGTCCTAACTCACTGGACGTGAAATTTCACTACTTCGAGATGCGAAGGTCTTTAACATTCTAGTGTTTTTATAAAAAGAAGTATTGTATTTTAAAAGTCTTTCAATTTTTCAAATATTTCGATACTAAGACACTAATTAATCAACTAGGTACCAATTTTTGGGCGTTATAACGGTGCTAATCCTTCCTCCTACGTAACCGACTCCCGAACCCATTGTTTTTCTAAATTTCGCGGACCAAAATCGTTGTTTAAATAAATCGAATCAATTATTAAAAACAAACACTTTTACAAGGTGACCCAATCACACCTCATCAAAAAGGATTGGTGGCGACTCCCGTTCTTTCATTTTCGTTTCCAAAGTTGATCCCGTTTTTTCAAAAAGAATGGTTTCGACAACACAGATTAAATTATAAACTTATGTATATCTATCAAATGAAAAACTTGGATTTTACATATTGAAAAATAATATCAATTAAAATTTATTATATGTCATTTCAATTTAATGAATGTATTTTAAATACACTTCAACTCAAATTTGAATTGGCATTTAATACCTAAGGTAATTGTCTAACTAATGGAAGGACTTGATTGATATGATACTAATACCTTGAGGACTGAATTAAGACATTTTAAAAATTGAAAATGAATTTTAAATCTGTATAGATTGAGAACATTAGGCCGTAAATTAATCTGTTTATGGACAAGTATTCCAACCTATAAATACGTACAACAATTGCACTCTTATCCTCACAGATTTTGTGCCAAATTTCTCAAATTAAGCTTTTGAATATTTGATTTTGATCAATCGAAATGGCTTCACAAGTTTCTCAAATACCTTCTTCATCACCCTTTTCTTCCAATAAGGATGAAATGCGTCCCACAGTCGACTATCTGCCTAGCATTTGGTGAGATTTCTTCCACAACTGTCCCGACAAGGTATGCATACATATGAGCGTATTGATATATAATCTTAACATATTATTTGTTTAATTATTTAGTGATTCAATACGAAGAAAATTTTTATTATTTTGAGTAGAATATTAATGCTGAAACTAAAAAACCGCCACCAACAATTGAAAGAAGAAGTGAGGAAGATGATTGTGGCACCAATGGCTAATTCAATCCAAAAGTTAACCTTCATTGATTCAGTTCAAAGACTGGGTTTGAGTTACCATTTCATGAAGAAGATCGAAGATGAACTAGAGAACATCTACCATAACGACAATGATGCCGAGAACGACCTCTACACTACATCTCTTCGATTCCGACTACTCCGAGAGCATGGATTTAATGTTTCATCCGGTAATTATTAGAACAACAACATAGTGTTTTAAGTTTCTTGAGTATATAATTTCATGGAATGTTTGATAATGATATATCATTTTGTATAATTTGATCTCAGAGATATTCAACAAGTTTAAAGACGAGCAAGGGAATTTCAAGTCATTCGTGACAATCGATGTTCGAGGATTGTTGGAACTTTATGAAGCCTCCTATTTGAGGGTTCATGGGGAAGATATATTGGATGAAACAATTTCTTTCACCAGTAACCATTTAAGCCTTGCAGTAGCATCTTTGGACTACCCTTTGTCCGAACAGGTTTCTCATGCTTTGAAACAATCAATTTGAAGAGGCTTGCCAAGGGTTGAGGCAAGGCACTATCTTTCAATATACCAAGATATTGAGTCCCATAATATCGCTTTGTTGGAGTTTTCTAAGATTGATTTCAACATGTTACAACTTTTGCATAGGAAATAACAAAGTGAGATTTGTAGGTTATTTTTGAATCTTTTTCACCCATTTTTTCTTTTTTCCTCTTTTTTAACTTGTTAGAGTAGTTAGTTACGAGTTGTTAGTCTGGTACTAATAGTGGTTAAGCTGTTGAGGAAAGATTAGTCAGTAATCAACCTCTATAAATATCAATTGTATTGATTCAAAGAAGATAATAGTGAAATAATAAAATACATTCCATTACTCATAAACTTCTCAATTATTTTCACTATAGTTGTTTACCTTAGATTTCATCTGGTTCCAGTCGCCTAGTTCCTGGTGGTTGTTCTTTGCTCCATGCCCATGGATCCGTCCATTGAATCTCCGACTGGTGGTGTTTCTCCTACTTTATTCTCCAATTCTCGTCTGGTTCGTAGTTTTCCTTGACATGAAACCGTGAAGTTGGATGAAACAAACTTTTTCAATGGCAGTTTCAGGTTCACCTAATCGTTGAAGGTTATGATCTTCAAGGTTTCTTGGATGGCTCCGTTCCTGCTCCGCCGAAGGTGGTGACAATGCCCGATGGCACTCTTGCACTGAATCCCGACGCGATTCTATTCACGCAGAAAGATAAATTGCTTGCGTCGTAGCTTCTCTCCACGATTCATTCCTCTATTCTTTCTTATTTCATTTCCACTAAAACTGCGTGTGATATTTGGAGTGCTGCGAGTCACTTGTTTGTAGCGACTTCTATCAAAAAAGTGTCTCAGATCTGACACGATCTTCATGCGGTTCGAAAAGGTGGATCCACTGTCAAAGAGTATGTTTTGAAGATTAAAACTCTTTGTGCACTTCTTGAGGCATCGGGCTAGGCTGTGTCTGAGGTGGAGAAAGTGAAAGTCCTTCTTGGAGGTCTTCCTTCCAAGTTTGATTATATTTTCATGCTAGTTTCTGTCTCGTCAGAGCCATTGACGCTTTAAAAATTAGTGGATGTCTTGATGGCATTTGAGAATCGGCAAACGAGGGCCGCGCGTGATCTTCCGCTGGTTGCGCATGTCGTTGAAGCTCCTGCGACGGTTGATTGTGACTCGCGAGTTGTGCGTGGTGGGAGATCGTCGACTAGATCTCGTGGTGGTCGTGGTTTCCGATCGAGGGTCCAGTGTCAGATTTATAATCAACTGGGTCATGTTGCACAGCAGTGCTATTACCGCTTTGACAGAGATTATGGTGGTCCTGATGCAGATGCTTTGGCCGATGGTGGTGCTGCTCGTGCACGTGGATATTCTCCGATGGACCGTGTTGTAGGTGGACAGTGGGTATGCTAGACCTCTACTGCTACACCTGCTTATTCACAGCCCAATTGGGCCGATTTCCCAGCTGGACCTAATAGGGGTCCTTATGTGCCCCAAATGTCTGCACCTGGGCCTTATGCGCCCTGCGTGTATGCGTCTGGGCCCTATACTCGCCCTAGCAGGCCTAGTGTGGGCCACGAGGCCCAGTTTTGTGCTGCTGCTCCTAGGCCAACTATAGCAGGCCGAATGCCTAGACCACCCGATCAGCAAATTGGGCTCGTGCATGGTCCTCAGCCTGTATCTCAACAGTCTCCTGGTTCCCTTATTGCGAATTTTGTGGGTGTTCTGCCTACTGCACCTAAGGCTCCGTGGCTTACGAAACCACGTGCTCGGGTTTTTGATGTTGATAATTCTTAGAATATTGGTTTGCCTCGTATTTCAGATTTTCGTGCTTCAGATTTTTCAGACTCATCCCACTACGACTCGAGTTTTGGGAGTGTTGATCTGTATGTGCCTACTCAGGTTGGGTCATCGTCCTGGTACCCCAACTCTGGTGCGTCTCATCATGTTTGCCAAAACGCTGCTAATTTGAATGCTCCTACTCCTTATTCAGGTACATCTGAACTTTTCATGGGTAATGGGGTATCTACTAAAATTTTATCTGTTGGCAATACAATTATTTCTACAAATTTAAAGCTATTACGATTGACTAATGTGTTGTGTTTTCCAAGCATTCGCAAGAATTTTTTCTCTATTTCACAGTTTGCTAAAGACAACAGTGTGTTTTTTGAATTTCACCTAACTTACTGTGTCATTAAGGACATCAAGACGCAGGAAATCTTGTTGCAGGGCCAAGTTCATGATAGGCTCTATCATTTCTCGGTCGCCCCGCCTATCTCATCTACCAAAGTGGCTGTGGTTCATAATGTTGATTTTCAAGCCTCTTCGATGATTTTTGATATTTTCACACTATGGCATAATCGTCTTGGTCATCCATCGGCTAGGGTTGTTAATAATGTTTTAAATAAATGTGGAATTGTATCTACTAAAAAGAATCTTTCTAATGTTTGTGTTGCATGTCAGAAGGGCAAGTCTCATAAACTGCCGTTTTCTAGTTCTAGTACTAAGTATGTGGAATTGTTTGAATTAGTCGTTTCTGACTTGTGGGGTCCTACCTCTGTTGCCTGTGAAGGGAATTTGTACTACATTTCTTTTATGGACATATGTAGTCGTTTTACTTGGGTTTACTTGATCAAACGTAAATCTCAAGCACTGGACTATTTTCTTCAGTTTCAGCAAATGATAGCTACTCAGTTTGGGAAGCGTATTAAGATGTTTCAAAGTGATTGGAGCAGCAAATTTCGTGCTTTTGCTTCTGTCCTTGCTGATCAAGGGATTTTACATCGCCTCTCTTGCCCTCACACTTCTGAGCAGAATGGGGTTGCTGAACGCAAACATCTCCATATTGTGGAAACTGGTTTGACTTTACTTACTCAAGCTAATCTTCCTATGAAACACTAGGGTTATGCTTTTAGCAGTGCCGTTTATCTTATTAATAGACTGCCTACTTCTGTTCTTCAAGGTCAGTCTCAGTATCAAAAGCTGTATGGGTGTGTTCCTCAATATACTCACCTCCGGGTTTTTGGCTGCTGTTGTTTTCCATATCTACGTCCGTTCTTACAGCATAAATTGGATTTTCATTCTCAACCCTATATGTTTTTAGGTTACAACTCTCAACATAAGGGGTATTTTTGTCTCACTCCTGACGGAAAGGTTGTTGGTTCTCGTCATGTTGTTTTTGATGAGCATCTATTTTTGTCTTTGCCTCCGTTACGGACCAATGATGATCAGTCCAGGCAGACTGCTGCGTATGTTCCCATTGTTCGAATGTTCCCCTCTAATCCTCCAAATACTCCTGTCTACTCTTCTCTCATTCCTGGTGTTTCTTCATCCTCGCCTGTGTGTGACTCTACTTGTGAATGTGTTCATTCTGGTTTTGCTTCTCCATTGGGCCCTGGTTCACTACTAGCAGATGTGCCGCTTTAGTCTGGCGCTGCTGATTTGGGGAACTTACGGGATAGTCATTCTGCGACTCAGGTGTCTTCCATTCCTTCGATAATGCCACCGGTACCATGTGTTTCTTCAGGGAATACTCATGCTATGGTTACACGATCGAAGGTAGGAATTTTCTAGCCCAAGGTGTTGATTGTTGAGGCTATTGATTTTGAGCCTTGTTTTATTGATGAGGCTCTTGCTCATCCTGACTGGAAGGTTGCTGTTCAAGCTGAATTTGATGCTCTCCTGTCTAATTCGACCTGAGATCTCATGCCTTCTCCTCCTGTACGGAAGGTGGTCGGGTGTAAATGGTTATTCAAGATTAAGAGGAATCCTGACGGGTCTGTAAGTCATCGAAAGGCTCGTTTGGTTACAAAGGAGTGTTCGCAAGTACCATGTTGTGATTTTACGAAAACATTTAGCCCTGTTATTAAACTGGCTACTATTCGTGTCATTTTGTCTATTACCGTTTCGCGATGATGGTCTCTTCGTCAGGTCGATGTGAATAATGCTTTCTTAAACGGAGACCTGGATACTGAGGTGTTCATGCAACAGCCTCCAGGATTTGTTTAGTATGATTCTATTGGGCAGCATTTTGTTTGTCGATTGAAGAAGGCTTTTTATGGGCTTCGCCAGGCTCCTCGAGCATGGTTTGATAAACTCAAGCGGTTTCTAGTGTCAATTGGGTTTGTCGTTTCTAAGTCTGATGCCTCTCTTTTCATTCGAATTACGTCTGAGTCAGTGTTATATATCCTGGTGTATGTTAATGATATAATTATCACTGATAGTGACTCGACTGCTATAGCTAGTTTTGTTGGCAAGTTAAATGTTGAATTTGCTCTCAAAGATATGGGTGATTTGCATTATTTTCTTGGGATTGAGGTTACCCGCTCGTCTACTGGGAGTCTTCACTTATGTCAGAAGAAATATATTCGTGACTTTCTTGCTCGTAGTTCACTCTCCAATGCGAAACCGGTTCACACTCTCATGGTCAGTTCCTCTCGGTTATCAAAGAGTGATGGCGATCCGTTGAGTGATCCTACTGAATACCAGAGTCTTGCGGGTGCTTTGCAGTACGTAGTTCTTACTCGTCCTGATATTGCTTATGCTGTTAACCGTGTTTGTCAATTCATGCACAGCCCTACTACTGTCGTTATGATTGCTTTGAAACAGATATTGAGATATCTATGTGGTACTCTTGATTATGGTGTTGTGTTTCATCCTTCTACCCGGTTGTCTCTTGTGGGATATGCTGATGCTAACTGGGGGTTGGATTTTGGTGATCGCCGTTCTACTTTTGGCTATTGTATGTATTTTGGTCACTCGCCTGTCTCTTGGTGTTCCAAGAAGCAACAAGTCGTCTCTCATTCTATGGCTGAAGCGGAATATCGGAGTCTTGCCGCAGCTGCTAGTGATGTCACTTGGTTGCTCTCCCTACTTCAGGAGTTACAAGGATCCTCTGTTGATACTCCTACTATCTGGTGTGATAGTTCTAGTGCTGTTGTCGTTGCTGCCAATCCTGTTCTTCACTCCAAGTTCAAGCATGTGGAGCTTGACTTGTTCTTTGTCCATGAGAAGGTTGCTGCCGGCACTCTTGTTGTTGGCGAAGTGCCTGCTTGTGATGAGATTGCTGACATTCTTACCAAGCCACTTTCTCTGACTGTTTTTACTCAGCTTCGACAGTTTCTTAGAGTTTTACCGATTGAGAAGCTGGATGCATGTTAGAGTAGTTAGTTACGAGTTGTTAGTCTGGTACTAATAGTGGTTAAGTTGTTGAGGAAAGATTAGTCAGTGATCAACCTCTATAAATATCAATTGTATTGATTCAAAGAAGATAAGAGTGAAATAATAAAATACATTCCATTACTCATAAACTTCTCAATTATTTTCACTATAGTTGTTTACATTAGATTTCATCAAAACTTTTTGGTGGAGGGGTTTGAATTTTTATGTCGCATCATCCTCAATATAGGAGAAAAGTTGAAAATGCTAATATTTTATTCGTATTAAATAACAATTAGTTAAAAGTGACAACATAAAACTTGGATTAATCTTTTTCACATATTTCATTTTACTTATATATTTTTTAAAATACGAGGTTGCGAATTAAATCAAGAATCTAACAATTTACTCATCGACAACATGAATGTGAAACTAATTAAAACTTTGAAGATTCAATGTGCTATTGGGCTTTTCTATGATATGATTTTTTAGGTAGTGGAAAGATTTAGAGGTTCGAAGAAAGTTTCCATATGCAAGAGATAGAGTGGTTGAATGCTATTTTTGGACCTTGGGAATGTACTTTGAGCCCCAATACTTAATTGTAGAAAGATGCTGACAAAAATGACAGCAATGCCATCTATTATAGATGATACATATGACTCATATGCAATATATGATGAGCTCCTTCCCTACACAACTGCTATTGAGAGGTTATATCTTTAATTTTTTTTAATTGGAGATTAACATTTAATTATATATCATGAGGAATGATCAAATATAACAATAATTTTAAATTTTAAATTTAAGAAATCAGTCCCTCTCAGTGCCTCTTGCTTCCGCTCCTAAATTAACAATTCTAATAATTACTTATTATAAGTACGAAACTAAATAATAAACCTAACAATTATAAATTAAATAACTCAAAAATTAAATATAATAAAAATAAATCTGAAAAAGAATTCACCTATTTATTAAAAATAAAATTTAAATTTAAGATTTCAAAATTCTCAAAACCTCAACATTACCATTCAACTCAAATTTTATTATGATTTTAAACATTGAAGTATGACATTGTTGAATATGCCTCATATTTCAATTAAATAAGAGATTACTTTGAATTCAAGTTAAACAAAATATAAAAAATTGCTTGTAAGTCAAGTTAAGCAAAATATATTATCTTTCTAGAAGATTTAGTAGTATAATATATTTTGCATTTATTAGCATAATATTTATTTGACCTACGAATTTAGTCTATAAATGGGTTCTTTTACAACCTTAAAAGATGCACCCATTAAATATTAGAACTCATAACACTTTTAGAGAATTTTATATTTATGTTTTGAGGGTTTTTTTTTGAATTTTTGGGTTTGGTTTTTATCTCAATCTTTTGTATTTTTCGTTCTTTTGTCATTATAGTAAAATTATCTTTGCTCGTGATTTTTTATCTTATTTGGAGAGGTTTTTTCATGTTAATTTTGTGTATTCAATTTTTCAATTCCAGTATTTTTACTTATTCGTTGTTTAACCGGATCGATCCCCAACAGACATTGAAACAAAACAGGGATGCAAGCAATTTGTAGTTAACAAAAGAAATAGTTGAGAAAAACTTGATTATTTATTAACATGCTGCAAAGGGTTTAAATACATAAAGAATGTAACAAAGTGTTCCTAAAAAAACTCTAACTATTCCAGAAAATTAAAGAAACAATAAGGTACATTATTGACTTCAACTAAGCAACTTATTCCTAGATTTTAGGAACAAAGTACTTGACCAAGCAAAATAGAAACATGGACAACAAAGTAAACATAAACTACTGAGATGCACTATTTTTAACACCACCTCTTAATGCATACTCAGGGTTAACGACACCAAGAGCTGCTCTAAAGCGCTCAAACTCAGGTTTTCCCAATGCTTTGGTGAATATGTCTGCAATTTGCTGATTAGAAGATATTCCCTCTAGCGCAATTTCTTGGTCCAACACCTTTTCACGGATAAAATGATGACAACTTCAATGTGCTTCGTTCGTTCATGAAACACCAGATTTGAAGCAAGCTTGACAGCACTTTGGTTGTCACAATAAATTTGTACAGGAGAATCTACTACACAACGAATATCTTTCACCAAAAGCTTCAGCCAAACACACTCTTGTGCTACCATTGTTGCTGCTATATATTCAGCTTCAGTACTGGAGAGTGTAACAATCGGTTGCTTTTTACTACACCAAGAAATAGCAGCAGAACCAAAACTGAAACAGTACCCTGAAGTTGATCGACGTCCTCTATGCTGCCAGCCCAGTCTACATCAGTGTATCCTTGCAATGAAAAATCATTTCCTTTATTGTAGAAAAGGCCAAAGTCATTAGTTCCCTTGATGTACCGTAGAATTCTCTTTGCGGCATTCAGATGTGGAGTTCTTGGAGCTTGTAGAAAATGAGAAACAACACCAACTGCATACGAAATTTCAGGTCATGTGATAGTTAAGTAAATTAAACTACCAACAAGTTGCCTGAATTTTCTTACATCTTTTAAGAACTCCCCTTCATCTTTCTTCAACTTGAGACATTTTTCCATTGGAGTTGATTTTTCTCTGGATTCCCCCATATTAAAAAGCCACAACACTTGATTTGCATATCTATGTTGACAAATGAAATATCCTTGGTTTAATCTTTTAATTTCTAAACCAAGAAAACAACCAACCTCTCCCAAGTTCTTCATTTCAAAACGGACTGAGAGTTCATTTTTCAACATAGATATTTCAGCCTCATTGTTCCCCGTAATTATCATATCATCCACGTACAAGAGAACTAGCAAATGTGCATTTGATTCTAGCATAATAAATAAACTAGAATCAGCCTCAGAAACTCTAAATCCACAAAAAATTAGAAATTGAGTGACTTTACCATACCAAGCATGCGGTGCTTGTTTGAGACCATATAATGCCTTCTTTAAATGACAGACATGATGAGGATGTTGTTATGAAGCATATCCAACAGGTTGTTCCATGAACACTTCATGATCTAACTCTTCGTATAAAAAGGCATTTTTCACATCAAGTTGCCATGCTTTCCAAGTTTTCATGGCTGCGAGAGACAAAATGTTCTCAAGGTTACCATTTTTGCAACAGGGCTATACGTTTCCTCATAATCTAACCCGTAACTTTGAGAGAATCCAAGAGCTATGAGTCATGCTTTACATCGATCAACTGTCCCATCAGATTTTCTCTTTAAACGGTACACCCATTTACAAGTGACGGGCTTGCAATTTTCTGGTTTAGGCACTAATTCCCATGTTTGATTCTTGTTTAAAGCCTCAATCTCCTCATCCATTGCTGACTTCCATTCTGGATAGCCTTTGGCTTCTTCAAAACTTGCAGGTTCCTCATCCATTCCAGGAATAAAAAAATAAGATACAACGGTGCATTGGTTGAGCTGCACCTCGTAATCTCGAAGATGACTCGCCAATCTTGTTTCCCTTGAAGACTTCCTCAGCACTGATTTAGAATTTGAAGCTGGAGATTCATCATTATTTGATGTCTGCAAGTGATCTTCTAGTTGTTTTTCTAGGCACATCTGATCACTGTCAGCATCAAAATGAAGTTGAAGAGAAGGTTTATGTAGGGAGAAATAGGACAACACTTTATCGAACACCACATTTCTAGAGGCAACAAATTTCTTTGTTTCTAGATCCATGCACCTCTAGCCTTTTCTACATGAATCGTAACAAAAAAAAATGCATTTCTTTGCTTTCGGATCAAGTTTAGTTCGATCAGATTTTGGAACATGAACATAACAAATTGAACCAAATACCCGAAGATAATTTACTTTCTACTTTTCGCCATATAGAAATTCAAATGGAGATTTTTCCTTACCTGGCCATGGAGGTAGACGATTTATGACATGGCATGCACATTGAAAAGCTTCGGCCCAAAGCTCTCGAGGCAGATTTTTATCATGCAGCCATGAAAGGCTCATTGAATCAAGATGAGCCAATTTCCTTTCAGCAACACCATTTTGCTGAAGAGTTTTTGGACATGTCATCTGCCGTAGAATGCCATTATCACTGCAAAATTGAGAAAACTCATCGGACATATATTCACCCCCGTTGTCACTCCGTAGACATTTAATTTTCTTCCCAAATTCATTCTCTACACCATTTTTGAATTCAACAAATTTTAAAAGTGCTTCACTTTTCTCCTTCAAGAATTTCACACAGGTGTATCTCGAATAATCGTCTGTTAGCACCATGGCATAACGATATCCACTGTAGCTAAAAGTGTTTACTGGTCCCTTTAAGTCGGTGTGAACCAATTCAAACATAGTTGTCCTACAATTTGAGGATTCCATGAAAGAAAGACGATGCGGCTTGCCAAATTGACACCCTTGACAAATTACATATTCACGAACATCATGCAGCACTGGTATGCCATCTAACAACTTCTTGGAAGAGATCTGCTGCAATAGTTGGTAGCCTAAGTGACCCAACCGAGCATGCCAAATTTCTGTACTATTAGTTTGGCTTGTTTTCTTCACGTAAGCTTCTCCTGCTGATAAGACATACAAAGAACCTTTCTTTTCTCCAGTGATAGGAATATCAGCAGAGATGTTTTTCATGTTGTCGAGAATTTTTATATTTTTAGGCCCAAATAATACATATTTCCCAGAATCGGTAATTTGAGCAACGGAAACTAAATTTCTTTTCAAACCTGGAACATGGAAAACATCGTTTAATTTGACTAAACTTCTAGCATCTATGCCAATCTGCACATCACCTTCTTTTGCCACAGGATAAGCTGAATCATCAGTCCTACCAATGACACGATCTTGTTTGTGTTGACGCAACTCTGAAAAAAGTGAATCATATCCAGTGACATGATGAGAACAATCTGAATCTACGATCCATTCCTCTTCATATTTTGCAATATTGGTAAGAGTCTGCATTTGAGTTAACCCTTCACTTGCTTCTACAGTGAAGCACTGCTCCCAATTTATTCGATCATCTTCATCTTTTTCACTTGCGATATTAGCTTTAGAAAGCTTTACCCTGCAATTTTTCTTTATATGCCCAAGTTTACCACATCTATAGCACTTGACAGCATTTTGATTATAACCGACATTAGCCTTCCCTTTATCTGTTTCTTCTTTATTGCTCTTTTGCCATGTGTTTTTCTTGTAATGCTTCCCTTTTGAAAAGAGAACAGCTTCGGGATCATGACTCTTCGCCATCTGCTTCACCAACGCCTCCTGATTGGAAAGTAGACTCTCTAATTCTTTAACTGAAGGTTGATTCGCCCAACCTTGAATAGAAGTAACAAAAGGAATATACTTCTTCTTCAATCCTCGAATAAGAAATCGTCGCATTCTTGCTTCACTGATTTTCTCCTCAACATCTAATTCTAAAATTTCAGAACAAATGCTTTTAAATCTCAAGAAATATTCAGAAATAAACATATTACCTTGAGTTAAGGATGCAAGATCATTCTCCAAAAATTGCAAACGAGCTATGTTCTTTTTAGAAAACAACCGCTCAAGAGTTTCCCATAATTGTTTTGGTGAATTAACGTCATGAACATGATCAATGAACTCCTTACTAATGGAAGTTCTCAATGCAAAGAGCACTTTTCTGCATTTAATCTTCCATTTCCTCCGGACTTCAATGTTCTCATGAGTGTCTGCAGGAATTTCTACATCTACTTCTGTAACCAGATCCCAAAGATCCTGGCCTTAAGAAATGCCTCTATACACATCCTCCAATACTTGTAGTTCATCCCTACAAGTCTCTCAACACCATACTGAGTGTTAGAACTATTTCCCCCGTTTTCTAACTCCATCTCTGCTTTCAGCTTCGAATCTCTTCCAACAAGACAAAACAGATGACTTGATAGACAAAGAGACAAAAAAAAAAACAAAGTAATAGTTTTTTTTCCTTTCAACCTGGCTTTGATACCATGAAACAAAACAGGGATGCAAGCAATTTGTAGTTAACAAAAGAAATAGTTGAGAAAAATTTGATTATTTATTAACATGATGCAAAGGGTTTAAATACATAAAGAATGTAATAAAGTGTTCCTAAAAAAACTCTAACTATTCCAGAAAATTAAGGAAGCAATAAGGTACGTTATTGACTTCAACTAAGCAATTTATTCCTAGATTTTAGGAACAAAGTACTTAACCAAGCAAAATAGAAACATGAACAACAAAGTAAACATAAACTACTGAGATGCACTATTTTTAACAGACATAATGTTTCGCCTCCAACATATATTTAATTGTGATTTTTTAATGGAAAACTTAAATACACTTTATGGAAGGTAATATTTCAACATTAAATTTTAAAATGTTGGAAGACTCCAACATTATCATTAAACTGAAAATTCAGTGACTCAACCGTGTTTCACTTAGACTACTAAAAATGCAACATCCCATTGGTTATCATAATATTTTAGAAACATATGAAATATTTTACTTTTAAATTTCACATGAATGATAAATGTGCATATATATATATATGGATGAATTAGTGTAACACCTTAACTTAAATTAGAAGTTTTAATTAAGTTGAAGGTGCTACATTGATCATTGAAGTGATTTTGTAAAGCCGTTCTTTTTACTTGACTTGATTTATATGAAAATCACTCTTCTGTTTTTAGGAAAAACATTCATTTATTAAACTGACTTTACTTAGTAATTCAATTACAATAGTGCTAAGGTGAAGAACTGAAAATTGGTTTAAGATTTTTAAGAAAGACTTATCAAAACTTTAAGTATTTTATAAAGCAACGATAAACATTTGAAATAATGATTTTCTAAACCGAAAAGTAAGCAAATATCAGAGTTTAGCTAAATATCATGCTTAAAAATAAATAAGCTAAACATATCCCAAACCTAAAATATAAACAATCAAGGAAAACTTTTAAATAAAAGCTAAATAAGTTGTTAATCTGATATTTCCCCGATACCGTTATGAGTGCTATCCTTCTGTGTTTCCTGAAAGATAAGGAAGATGGGGAATAAGCTTACAATAGCTCAATATGAGACTAATCTTAAATCATTATATATAATTATCAATGTCGAAACCATTTTTTAAAGGGAGGTTTTAAAAATAGGGTTCGACTTTTTGGAAAATGAAAATGGGAGTCGCCACCAACCTTTTTAGGTGTGATTGGATCACCTTTATAAAACATTTTGGTCTACGAAATTCAAGAAAACAGGTTTGGGAGTCGGTTATGCACAAGGAAGGATTAGCACCCTCGTAACGCCCAAAATTGGTACCAAATTGATTATTTATTGTCCTAATGTCGAAAATTTGAAAAAATTTTAAAATTTGAACAATTTAAAGTTGAAACTTGAGATTCCTTTGTTCCGAAAGTATACAAACATCACATCCAGCATGTTAGGACACGATGTATTAAATCCTCATAACTAAAATTATCTCATGATTTTGAAAATTTATTAAAAAGGATATTTGGTTATTTAGTCAAACGAAAAAATCACAACCCAGCATGTTAGGCCACTATTTTTCGAATTTCTAAACACCAAACATTGCCTTTTTTAAGAAAAACTTTTTCAATTAAATGAAATATATTTTTTAAAACAATGAATAATATAGAATTTAATAAAAAATTTTGATATAATACTAAAATTATTAAAAAATAAAATATAAAAGAGAATTAAAAAATAAGGAGATAGGGATTAATAAAAACAAGTTGAAAATGAAGATGAACAAAGAATAAATAAGAACAAACCGTAGAAAATAAGAACGCAAGAGGGAGAGAAATTTGAGTGAATGCTCTCAAGAATTCTTATTGCTTCCCAAAACTCAAGTGAAGTCAAGTTGTTTTACAATGAGGGGAGAGGCCTCTATTTATAGTTGAGCCTCTCCAAATCCAACGGTACAGATCAATTTCATCAACGGTTAAGATTAAAAAATATCTACAAATTAAATCTCCAAGATTACAAAATCATATCTTCTAAGATTGTATATCATATCTAAGATTGCAATCATATCTAAGATTGTATCATATCTAAGATTGCAATCATATCTAAGATTGTATCATATCTAAGATTGTATATCATTGAAGATTATATTTCCATATGAGTCAAACTTGTAGATGGACCTTAAATCTTTTCAAGTAATGGGCCATTCCGATCGGGCCAAATTATATTTGTAATTCTGGACTGAACTTGGACTTCGTTTGTTTTGGGGTTTATTATTTTTGTTTTTTGGACTTATTTCTGGGCCCGGGCAAAATTGAGTGTCTACAGCTGCCCCTTTTTGCTCATTGTTGTGTAACAGGAATAGAGCAAAGACTATAAAAAGACCAATTTTGCCCGGTCTTGCCGAGTCTTGAGTTCTTGATCTTCTTTAAATGGCCTCTTGATGGCTTCAATCTGCTTCTTGAAAACTCATAACTGTCATGTTGATATCTTCGATCTGCTCTCCATCGAACACAGAGACGCCAAATCTACTTCTTCAGTTTGTTCCCTAACAATACAGAGATGCCAAATCATCTTAGATTTGCTTCAGCGTAAACACGCAAAAGCCAAATTAGCTATGTCTTCGATTTGCTCCTTGTAAGCACAAGGATACCGAACCATCTTGGATCTGCTTCAGTCTAATCATCTGAAGGTTAGATCTGCTATATGTCTGTCCTCCGTTGAATATGGAGACGCCAAACTTTGATTTGTTCTCTGACAATACAAAGATGCCAAATCATCTTAGACTTGCTTCAACGTAAACACGTGAAAGCCAAATCAGCTATGTCTTCGATTTGTTCCTTGTAAGCACAAAGATGCCAAACCATCTTGGATCTTGCTTCAGTATAAACATCTGAAGGCCAGATCTACTATGTGTCTGCCCTCCGTTGAATATGGAGACGCCAAACTTTGATTTGTTCTTTGACAATACAGAGATACCAAATCATCTTAGACTTGCTTCAATGTAAACACGTGAAAGCCAAATCAGCTATGTCTTCGATTTGTTCCTTGTAAGCACAAGGATGCCCAAACCATCTTGGATCTTGCTTTAGTATAAACATCTAAAGGCCAAATCTGCTATGTGTCTGCCCTCCGTCGAATACGGAGACGCCAAAATTTGATTTGTTCTCTGACAATACAGAGATGCCAAATCATCTTAGACTTGCTTCATCATAAGCACGTGAAAGCCAAATCAGCTATGTCTTCGATCTACTCTCCGTTGAATATAAAGATACCAAATCTGTTTCTTCGATTTGATCTCTGACAATACAGAGACGCCAAATCATCTTGGATCTACTTCAGTGTGAACACCTAAAGGCCAGATCTGCTATACTTTAACCTGTTACCCTACTACTTAGGGGGGTTAAGGCGCATCTTCGATCTGTTCCACTACTGCTTAGGGAGATAAGATCTTCAATTTTGACCTGTTACCCTACTGCTTAGGGGATTAAGGCGAGTCGTCGTTGATTTGTTCTGCTACTGCTTAGGGAGATAAGATCTGTAATTTTAGCCTGTTAACCTACTGCTTAGGGGGTTAAGGCGAGTCTTCGATCTGCTCCACTATGCTTAGGGAGATAAGATCTGCAAATTTAACCTGCTACCCTACTGCTTAGGGGATTAAGGCACTGAATTTTGTAATTTTCAATCAATCTTGCTATATTGTCCACTGGGGAATCCACCTGTAGAATTGATTTCCTGGAATTTATGCTTATGCCAAATAATTAAGATGCCATGATCGAAATGTTAAATGCTCCTAATTAGACATATTATGATGCAAAATGTTTTTGAAAATAACTCCTATTTCGGACGTCATCACTCATTCATCTATCGAGCTTTCCACCTTATTCTTCTCGACATATCAATCATACTCTACTCGTATGCCTCGAATCTTCTCCATTAATTTGGTCTACCGTACCATCCCCAAATGTTACGACCCACTGAAGATGTTTATGAAATGATCCTTTCTTAAGATCAATATTGCTTAAAACGTCCAACCACCTTTTGGACTGAAGAAGAAAATCTCTCGAGTATTTCCAACCCATACATATGAGAATTCTTTAAACAATTGTCTTGTTTCAGTTTCTTGTATTATCTAGAAATTTCCAAAGTAATATGCAAAACTTCGTTTGTGAAGATATTTTAGTTCATCTATCAGTATTTCAATGCAACATGCTTTATGAATAATGGGAGACAACTAAATGGATCCTAAGGATAATTAGATTTGGACAAATTATTGGAAGGAATGTGAAAAGATTAACCTGAGAACATATCTTTGCGAAGAAAAAAAATCTAAAGACAATAAATAGGACAGAAATCAGATGCCCCAGATATTGCCGCTTGAGTGTCTATACACCAGCTCCATGAAGACTTTTTTGAGTTCAACATGTGTTTAAAAGATCCAAAGTAATTCGTTGATGCCTCGATTTGTAACATACTTCACTTCTCGTCGAATCCAGTATAGCAAGGTCACTGCATGACTTTCTAAATTTGAGTTGCCCTTTCGGGTTTTCAACTCAAAACCCCTTTGGTCTCAAGGCGTCCTTTGCGGGTTTTCACCTTGGCCTCTCTATTTTTCTTTTTTTCTCTTTTTCTTTTCTTTTTTTTCTTTTTTTTTTGAAATAGAAGACCTAAAGTGCCCTTTACGGGTTTTCACCTTGGCTTCCCTTCTTCTTCAAACAAAGTACTCCTTGACCGAGCCTGAATTCACTGGATCAGATAAATTCTTCCTATCCATTTCTTGTCAAAATCAGTGCACCTCTAGAGAAAGCACCCTTCGCAACATATGGCCTTTCCCAATTCGGCTTCCTTTTGCATGGGAAAGATCTTCTTCAGCACAAGGTTTCCTTTATGAAATTCTTTTGGACGAACCTTCTTTGTCATAAGTCTGTGTCATCCATTTTTGGTACATTTGCTTAGGATGAATACTTTCAAGTTAAGTTTACTAGAGATATTTAATTCTTGACTTCATCAAAGCTTGGAGGAAAAATCTTGATTCATAAACCCATGAGAAAGGGATTGCCCCAACAGCAGTCCTGGCTGTTGTTTGTCAAACCCTACAAAAAGATTGTTCAATGATTCTCAGCAGACAAGAATGAAGTTGCTGACTTTATCCTTCAACCTGGAAAGTTGAGGTACAGAGATTACTCCCGGAGCATACATCCCACCATGACTCGATGATGTTTCTAAAGCATCCCTAATCTTCATAAATTGCCCCCACCTGTGAAGCTACCAATTGAACGTAGCAAATAGGAGCCACAACAAATATGGCTGTGGTGCTCCTTTGATACATATAGGATAGAGAATGAATAAACTCTTGCACATCATCAGCCGAAAACCCAGCCTGGTCTAAGAAAACATGATAGTGGGTCTACCTCATGATTCCAATCATTCTAGCATGGGAGTAAAAAAATCATTGTTCTTTGGATGGCATACTTTGTCAATGACAGTACCATGTAGCACATTGTCAGGAGATCCCTGCTGAAAAAACTTGGTATGATGGTTTTTCGTACAACAATAACCACAATCTTTAGGGTTCCACTTCTCGTCAAGGAACTTGCAAACCTCAATAACTTGATCAAAACTTGATTGAATTGAGACTCGCTAACCCCATCCCTGAAAATAATGATTTGATCAGGTTTCCTCTTCCTTGAACTTGTATAGAAGTCTAAGAGAGCTTCCTTCATGATACCGTCATCCACTTTGTCAGAAACTAGTTTTGAAGAAAGAATCTATCCTTTTAAGCTTCAGAGACTATGTATGGCCTGATGCCCCATAGCTGGAAATCAATGGCCACCGCTTGGAGCTAATCATCGCAGCTATTGACGGCACATCAGACTGCTCAGGAAAGCCAAACAATGCACCCATTCCAAGGATGATGGTTGGAACCTTTGAAACAACTGGAATTGAAGGTGTTTGCCCCAGCGTCAGCATAGAGAGTAGGTGGTAGTTTTTTATGCCAATTTTTACCTGTCTCGGTCATTTTCTGTAATTTATTTTTTTCTTTTTCTTTTCTTTTGGAAACCTTTGTTGTACTGTGGTATGGCACATTATCTTTGAAAAGACTGCAAACTTTTGGCATTGTGCAGTTATATATAATCTTCTTCTTCTTTTTTTTTTCTTTTTTTTGAAATAAATGACTTTTGACTTTGTAATATTGGCATATGAAGCTATTTCCCCTCTTAATGGAGCAGTTGACGTCCACAAAGATGAGTCATTGTCAGCTTGACACTTTTGACGAGCTCGGGCCCATAACATACATGCCCTATAAGTCTTGACTCCCTTAAATTTGGCATTCATTGTACAATTGATGCGATCCCTTTTCATGGTGGACCAACAGTGCCCCAAAACCTCATGTTTATTCTGGCAATTGCAAATCCTCCTGCATATGTTTTTGGACCACATTTTTGAATTCTCATAATAGTCTTAACAAGGTCTTGTCTTGTCTCCTCAACTAATTCCAATTTCACAATCTTTCCTTCCTCTAAGGCTATATTTCCTACCACCACTTCATGGGGTAAAAACCATTTTCAACAAATTCAGAAACAAGTCACAATTTCTGTCACCTTCAAAGTACTGAGATTCCTCTAAACACATATCGCATTCAAAAGGAACTCTGAATCTATAGTATCATTGCTCGTGTCATTGATATCTAGGGATCTATGATAGGCACACAAAAGAATATACAAGGAATAAACGAATTCAAAAATGACTATTTACATGAAATGAAAATTTATAAAGAATGTCAAAGGTCAAAAGAATCAGAATGAAAGAATATTTACTCGAATAAATAAAAGTATGTTTTATTGAAAATAAAAATGTCTGAACATGAGCCCACTTCTTAAAAGAAATCTCATCACTCCTAGGCTTTAGAGCAACAAGAGTGTTCTGAATATTACTCCGTAAAATTCCTAAAGATTACAGGAAGTTCTTCTACAGTCCAATTGTTTAAAGAAATTCTCGGTTCGTAAGGGCGAATGCCCTCAAGGTTTCTTTGTTCAATCCCTTCCTCATGTATGACATTGATGGGATGATTTTCATTTCCAAACACCCCCTTCTCCGGGTAAGCTATCCCTCCTGACACAAAAGTCGAGCATATGTAAGGGAACGTCATTAATTCCCATTCAACTTATTTTTCACTCAGCCGTGACCCTCTTCTCTCTCTCTCTTTTTCTTTCTCTTTTTAATAACTTTAACTAATTAGGGTCTTTTTATGGATTTAAATGCATTTGATGTGATGCAATGCAAATGCATGAATGCAAAAAAAAAAGGAGATGTTGATCTTGAATTCAATTCCATTAGAATAACTTTTCTAGAAAACAGATTTCTTTACATGAAAATAGATTACATATCCGATCTTGCCCTTCATAGTCCAAGTAAACGCTGATCTTTTCTTCATGGTCGAATCCTGTAAATTCTCCAAAATATGCCTTTGCTAGCTCCTTGCTGCTTAATCTGAGCCTCGATCTCTTGCTCGCTTATCTTCATGATACTCATCAAAAAGTGTCGGCTCTTGGATAATCTTCGTTGGCAATTAAATCAAGTCATGTATTCCTTCGTGGACTTCCGAATTTCTCTCGTCATGCTCTTGGATAACCTTTGTTGGCTTGAATCTCTGGCAATTACATCATGTATTCCTCCGTGGACTACCAGCTTTCTCTCGTCGTGTTTACTTGGACTATATTCAGACGACCGCACTATAATCTACTTTATCAAGAAATTTGTTTCCTTATGACAAACTATTCTATTTAGGAATCGAATTTCAAATCAACACCTTCTTTTCTTTGATGTAATGTAATGCAAATGCATGAATGCAAAAAGGTATCGATCCCGATTCAGTTTCATTTTAGAAAATGTTATTTAAAGAACAAAAATCTTTTCATAAAACGGATTACAAATACGCTTTTGCTCGTAGGCCTAGAGTCTTAACCCTATCTAATAACAAAGCTAACTCTCGACCTCTATCTGAACTGTAGCTCATATTGGTGCTCAACGTGCTTGCCCTTTCTACAAGTATCTGTAAATGATCAGCTATCTCTTGAATTTGAATTACGGCTTCACCTATGAAGTAAGCTCTACAGCCAAAGACGCCTCCTCCAATGTCTGTGAAGTTGCTCTGATTACCTTGAAAGAAAGATTAGCGAACAAGTAGGCATTTCAGCTTCACAGCATACTGCCTTAAAATGATATCAAACATCCTCAGTGCTTCTTGAGAGTCTTTAAATTTCTACCTCCACAGAACATTTCGAATTGCTTGCATGGGTATCTTCGCAGCATAGCTAATCTCAACTTTAAAGGTCTTTAAACGATACGATCTTCTTTAATCTCTTTCTTTCATGCTCATTTAGGCTGTCCCGGCCATCAGGGCTTGCATTTCTATTATTTCTGATAAGTACAACATCCTAAAGTACCACAGTAAATTCCAGCTCGTTGTTTGATAGCGGTCCTATAGTAAGTGAGCCTTTCTACCATCATGAGCAAAATTCTTTCCATCCAATTCAATTTTGTAGGTCTTAAACCCTTACCATCCATGAGGTGACTATCTTCATCTGTAATGGTAGAAGTGTCCATCAGTACTCCCTATGCTCACCTTGAATTGTTTATCTATCTTCATGTCAAGCAAATACTGTAATTCCCCATAACTGTTGTAGAACAACTGCTTGGCTTCGTTACTCCATTAATCTAATATTTCCTTTAACTATTGGAGGTTATTTTGCATCACACTAATGAGAGTGTAGTCCCATAATTCTGATGTGTATCCTTCGATGACACTATTTCCTTTTCTATCTGGGTTTTCTCTAACCAAGCACAAACGAAAGAGTTGTCCTCCACTTTATTAAGATATTCGTTCCCCATTACAAAACTTTCTAACTCAGAAATCGAACCTTGAATCGCCACCTTTTAATGATAAATGACATGCAATGATAGCAAAATAAGAAAAACAAGTCAGTGTCACATATATAAAAATATATATATAATAAATAAGAACTTATAACGGTAGGCATTAAAGGTCATCATCATACTACCTGGGGCAAGCACTTAAAGTTCACTATATGTAGTTCAGTTCTAAAGCAAGGGCACCTAAACCAGTAGATTCCTCGATCCTCACCAATTATAGGCTCATATGGACCAAGTTCGGTTCAGGGGGACACATATCCCTATGGCCATGCGGAGATGAAAATCTCACGAAGACATAGGTACGGATGTATCCCGGAAGCAATCCACTAGCCCATGCGGAGGTGAAAACCTCACGAAAGCATAGCTTCTCACTCCTACTTAAGGGTGTGACCACAACGGTCATGCAAATGCAATGTGTGCGTAAACAATAACAAACATATGCAACTAACACATGTAAAAATGACATATTTTAAGAATTTTCCAAATTTCTGACATTAAGACAGAAAATAATCAATTTTCGGCTTGACTCTCTTACAGGTCCCCAGCGGAGTCGCCAAGCTGTCGAAACCATTTTTTAAAGGGAGGTTTGAAAAACGGGGTTCGACTTTTTGAAAAATGAAAATGGGAGTCGCCACCAACCTTTTTAGGTGTGATTGGATCACCTTTATAAAACATTTTGGTCTACGAAATTCAAGAAAACAGGTTCGGGAGTTGGTTACGCACAAGGAAGGATTAGCACCCTCGTAACGCCCAAAATTGGTACCAAATTGATTATTTATTGTCCTAATGTCGAAAATTTGAAAAGATTTTAAAATTTGAACAATTTAAAGTTGAAACTTGAGATTCCTTTGTTCCGAAAGTATACAAACATCACATCCAGCATGTTAGGACACGATGTTTTAAATCCTCGTAACTAAAATTATCTCATGATTTTGAAAATTTATTAAAAAGGATATTTGGTTATTTAGTCAAATGAAAAAATCGCAACCTAGCATGTTAGGGCACTATTTTTCGAATTTCTAAATACCAAACATTGTCTTATTTAAGAAAAACTTTTTCAATTAAATGAAATATATTTTTTAAAACAATGAATAATATAGAATTTAATTAAAAAATTGATATAATACTAAAATTATTAAAAAAATAAAATATAAAAGAGAATTACAAAATAAGGAGATAGGGATTAAATCAAAAAAGGTTGAAAACGAAGATGAACAAAGAATAAATAAGAACAAACCGTAGAAAATAAGAACGCAAGAGGGAGAGAAATTTAAGTGAATGCTCTCAAGAATTCTTATTGCTTCCCAAAACTCAAGTGAAGTCAAGTTGTTTTACAATGAGGGGAGAGGCCTCTATTTATAGTTGAGCCTCCCCAAATCCAACGGTACAGATCAATTACATCAACGGTTAAGATTAAAGGATATCTACAAATTAAATCTCCAAGATTACAAAATCATATCTTCTAAGATTGTATATCATATCTAAGATTGCAATCATATCTAAGATTGTATCATATCTAAGATTGCAATCATATCTAAGATCGCATATCACATCTAAGATTGCATATCATTGAAGATTATATTTCCATATGAGTCAAACTTGTAGATGGACCTTAAATCTTTTCAAGTAATGGGCCATTCCGATCAGGCCAAATTATATTTGTAATTCTGGACTGAACTTGGACTTTGTTCTCTTTTTGGGTTTATTATTTTTGTTTTTTGGACTTATTTCTGGGCCCGGGCAAAATTGAGTGTCTACAATCAAATAGTACAATATTTAATTTGTAGCATAATAACAATTTAAACATAATAAAAAGGACATATAATAAATCAATGCATATACATAATATATCTATGATGCAATGCAAATGTGATCTGTTGTAATTTAGTGTAGTAGATTAAACTAGTTTTCATACTTAAGGAGCTTGAATACAAACATTTTTATTATGTTTTAGTAATTTTCTTATTTTAGTTTTAAATTTAAGAAAAAGTGTAAAATGATTCTTTTTATGACCTTAAGGGTCAAATGAGGGCTAAAGGTGAGTTAACGTACTTAGTGAGTGTACAAGATACCATTTAAAGGCATAAGAACTTAAGGCTGGTCATTTTGTTGGAACACGGAAAGTTTAATGTCTTAACATAAGGAACAAAATACAAGGATTGCAAGACTGTCTTTGGTGTCGTGACACAGCCATAGGATGTCACGACACATCTTTGAAACCAAACTTGAATCAAGTATACTGCCTTCAGTGTTGCAACACAAGCAATGGGGTGTCGCAACTATAAAAATTAACACGAAAATATCAACAAACTTAGGGTTAAGGATGACTGCTAACCCTAACTCTATAAATAGGCTTATTTAGCACTTGTGAGGGGACAGTTTTCATATTTTCATTTTCCCTGTAATTTAGTTTTTCTTTCTTTTAGGCTTTAGATTTCTTTTCAAGTTATTTTCATTCACGTTCTTTAGAAATCTTGATTTGTAAACTCAATCAAACGCTTATGGATTTTTTCACTACATCAATGAAATACAATCAGGACTCGCTTGTATTTTATTCTTGATTTATTCTTTATGCATGTCTTCTTTATCGAGTTTATTATGTTTGCTGATTCCATGAGTCACTAATCCTCTTATGGGGGATTAGTGAGGGGAGGTGTAATTAACTGATTGTTTTGTCCTGTTATCTTAGCAAACCTGTTGTTTGGGAGAGGAAAGGCCTAAACCTTAGGCTTGACAACCCTAGGAAGTCATTTAGGTGAGAATTAACCCAAAATTGGTATGGCCTATCCATGAACACCTTAACCCCAAACTTGTCTAGACTATTAGGTTAAGAGATAAGTAGTTCTTACTGACTCGTTAGTTTAGTGGAAGATCGGGAGATCCTACTAGAGTAATGACTAGTTGATTGAATAGAAAATTGAAATAGGAATTAGTTATGACCACCAAAGCTAGATAATCACCCATGTTTAGATTTGATTAAGTTTAGAAATCAATTATCCGAAGTTATTTTTAATGGTTGAATTGGTAGTATAAATTGAGGTAAGGATAATTATGGATGTTTATACATGTTTTGGTATGTGTTTGGAAATTTTATGTGCAAGAAAAGTTGTACAAATATGCACCAAATAAGAAGTTTGATAGGGTAACTATGAAATAGGTATGAAATCACCTAAAACTTACCAAAAACAGAGTCCACGCTACAACATCAGGCGATAGTCATCACAAACCTCGTCGTCACCAAGTTAATATGTCATGTTGCAATGAAGAACACCCTCATGATATGATCTCGGCCCGAAATTTTGTAACTTTTACAATATTTGATCTTGGTCAACTTGAGAGCATACATAAACTTACGTCTTGATTTTGGAAGAAACTGTATGAGGCTTTAGGTACCTGAAACACAAAAATATATAGACTTTTTTATAACCTTTTTAACTGAAATTCATGTAATTTTGTAGTAATTCTTGTCAAAAAATAGAATATTATTATAAAATAATTAAATTGTACTTAAATTATTAACATATTGAATTTTAATTAATTTTATAATAAATTTTGGTAAATTTTTATTTATTTTCGACAGTTTTGCACAAAGGGTGAAAATTGGCTCGGCAGACATTGCTAGAAGTACAAACTCGTGAAGCAATTTTGAAGCATCAAGGCGAATTAATTTTTTAGCCTAAGACCGTCCAAATGATGAATATTAATACATAATATAATTAATTTTAATTTTAATCCAGTTTATTTTGGATTAAATAATTATTATTAATTAAATTATGAAAGGAAGCCCAATTGTGATGAACTGAAAGATTGATCCAACCGTGCATATGGCTGTCCAAAACCGTCCAACATGCTGATCCAATCAACTCAAATTAGCTAATTATTTGGCTTGCAAATCAGCCCTTGAAGTTTTCTTGAAATTGCATTCAAACCCTTTCACTTTTTGTGCTTTCAATGATTCACCACAAGTTAAATTTAGCAAGTTTGAAACCTTTAAACTTGCCACATGTGTGGCTAGCAAAGGGCGGTCTATGGCTGCTAATTTTTCGCTATTTTTATCAGCCAATCCCACTTATAAATACCCCCTTTGCTACTCTTTTCAACAGACCCCTTATAACTTTATTCCACACTTCTCTCTCATTTTCTCTCTTTCCACACTTCTCTCTCATTTTCTCTCTTCCAAACTTGCCTTTTCTTTTTATTTTTTTCCCTTCCATTCCCTTGCCAATTTCTCTCTTGGAAAAGAGCCCTTCAACCACCATTGGTAGCATCATTCAAGTGCTTGTAGAAACCTCGATTCAACAAGAATGAGTGGGTAAAGATGAGCAAAGTAAGCTAGTCAGCCTTCGAAGAAACACTGGATTGAATGAGTGGGTAAAGATGAGCAAAGTAAGCTAGTCAGCCTTCGAAGAAACACTGGATTTGATTCTAGTTTCCTATCCTTTTACTTTTATTGTTGTTGTTATGAACATGTCTATGAGTATTTTTTATATTGCTATTCTTAATTTAATTAATATGACTTGAATTTAATTCATGTTAGGTTGATTGCATTTCGTCTACTTAAGTTATTAAAATCATGTTCGTGTTGTTATAGGTCTTGGTAAATTGTTTGATTGAGTAAAATCATGATTACATTATACTTGCATTATAATTGTCAGGTAACTAATGAATTAATTATTAATCATGTTGAAATTGTAATTAGTTGACATAATACTTAATCAGTGCATGTTTAATCTTCTAAGGTAATTGAGGGTTAAATTAGCGACGGTATTAAACGGTACATTAAACTTGCATAACTTGTAAGATTATTGTGATTAAATTGTTTCAACGTAGGTATATATTGTTACCTCACTTAATATTTTACTTGCTTATTTAAATTTATTAATTGTTTGAATTGGCATAGTGGTATGTTCAAGAGATTAGTTAATTTAGTAAGTCTGTCTGTGCTATAGTTAATAAATTGCCAAGTTGTCGTGAACTTATTTGTAACAACATGAACATTTTTTTAGTAATATTAAGTTAAGAAATGTAATTGATCTAACACAATTATGTCATCTTCATTAAAATCATTTTTTGAAATCGTGTATTGAAACTTTCATTTTATTTTATTTTACTTAGTTAAAATTTAGTTTTTAATCACTTCCTCAAAATCAAAATATTTTTAATCACCAAAGTGTTTGAATTTCATTTCGTAAATAATTTTCTTAAACAGTGTTTGTGGGTATGATACTCGACATTTGCTTGTCACTTTATTACTTGATAACGATTGTGTACACTTGCATACTTCCATCGTTCTAAGTACTCAAATGGACCTCAGCACTATGTTCTATCCTTAGACTGATGGGCAATCTAAGAGAGTGATTCATGTTTTGGAGGATATGTTACAAAGTTATGTTATCAAATTCTATGGTAGTTGGGAGGAGTTTCTGTCACTTGTTGAGTTTGCAAATAATAACAACTTTCAATTTAGTATTCAGATGGCACCTTATGAGGTTTTGTATAGTCATAAGTGTCGCACCCCTTTATGTTGGACTGAGTTAGGTGAAACTAATTTTGGGTCCTGATTTGATTTCTGAGGCTGAGTGTAACACCCCAAACCCGGCCTAGACTTGGCCGAATCTGGTGGTGTCACATTGGAGTGCTCTTCAAAAACTTGCTCTTACTGATGAAAACCTTTTGGAAATTTAAAGCCTCTTTGTTAGAACTCAAATCATTATAGCTATTCGTTATTCATCTTAAATTGGTATTACTTTTAAAACTCTGTTTGTTTGCGGAAGCATTTCTCAAGTGTCGCGAAAACGTAGTGTTTTGAAAATAGTTATCGTTTGGGAAAACCGCATTCTACTTCTAACAGATATAAATTATAATAACAAAAATCCCAAATTAAAAGCTAGAAAATTAGAGAGCCCTTATTACATAATTTAAAACCCAATACGAAATCTAATAGTATATAAACGCTAAATAAAAGAAAACAGGAGCAGTAGTGTGGCCATCTCCGAGTCCCTTACAGCACCGATCTGCCTAAGGATTACCTGCGCAGTTAGACAGATGGGTGAGCTTACAAAAACTCAATGTGTAATCCTAATAATAAACAAACAGTGAACAATACAGTCTGGGTCTAAGCCCATATCAGTAATAAACTGGGCCTGAGCCCATTACAATAATAGTAATAGTGTGGGCCTTAGCCCAGTACAGTAACAATATAGTACAATAACCCAACCCAACCCAATCCAGCCAACACACCACTCTGTACCACCAACACACCATGTGGGGACCAAGTCGACCTACCCAACTGACACACCAATATCGCAACAAAGCTGCCAGTGACAGTAACGCAGCAAAGCTGCCAATATCAGTATATGGCACAAAGCCATGTGTAGCGGCACAAAGCCATCAATAGCGGTACACCATCAGTAGCGGCACAAAGCCATCAGTAGTGGCACAAAGCCTTCAATAGTGGCACAAACCATCAATAGTGGCACAAAGCCATCAATAGTAGCACAAACCATCAATAGTGGCACAAAGCCATCAATAGCGGCACTCAAACATAGCTATCACAATAATAATGCCAGTAATAGTAACACAACAAAGCTACCAATAATAGGCTTTAAGCCTCGGTAGGTTTACAGTCGTCTTGTGTGACCCGTGCAACCTTAGGTCCACAGTCGTCTTGTGCAACCCGTGCGACCATATCAGTATAGTACACTTCCTCCAATATATATAAACCCATCTCTACACAAAGTGTCATATCATAAATCATACATATATGCAAAATGTCATACTTAGAAAGAACAGTCAAATCATAGCACAAATCAGTCATTTACCCTCGAGGGGTAAAATAGTCATTTTACCCTATAGGGGTATTTTGGTCATTTTACCTGTCTTGGGGTCTAGGTACTCTTATCAACCCAAGAGAAGGTTTACAGTCACCTCGAGCGACTCGTGTAACCTTAACGGTTCTAATAATGAAAATGAGCCCGAGGCCCATTATGCGGCCCAAGTAGGCCGACACGCTAGTGTTTCCCATTAAGCCTAAAATTTACCATGGCCATGCGAACTACATAGCCCAATCTAGTAATTACCATGTACCATTGATTTTATTCGTGTGGAGCCCACGAGCCCATTGGGCCCACACGGCCCATCGTGGCCCCAAACAACCTAAACCCATGAGAACACCCATAGTGGCCTCTACAGTCTTACACCCATGATTTGTGGGCTTGGCTTACCACATGATCGTTCGCATACCCATGTGGTCAAAAGGCCATTCTTTATACTTTTCAGCTTTTCAGCATTTCGGCTTTTGTCGTTCTACAGTCTATTCAGTGTGTGAATACACACCTGTTTGCGAAAAGAGTGCAGTTCCTTCGAACACCAACCTATATTCGAACATATCCCCAACGTCAGTCTTTTAACAAATGGGTAACTAAACCCTATAATATTACTTATCCAAATCATGATTTGACACTTACCTTGATCGAACACTTAAGGTTCCTCATCCCTTAGACGTCACCGAAGATTGATTATAGATTACTACAGATCGAATGCATTTAGACCAGAATTCCATTATCCTCTAGTAGAAAATTCGCATAAACAATTGGACCAACAATAACACTTGCCAAAGATAATTGTGAAACTAATTCTAAGGGATAGAAAACAATTGATTCACAATCCCCAACAAGATAGCCGCAAAGACGAGGCAAAACTAACATTACCACTCCCCTTACAATGCCGATCAGAAAAGACAAGTTTAAAAGAGAACCATAGCTATGACCAAAGAGAAAAGAATGGACAAAAACAACATCCAATGAAATAGTACTTACCACTCAGATCGATAGAGAGGAATAATAGAAAGAATCGGCTCCTAGAAGGTCAACGCAAGAGCACTATTTGGCTAGCTAGAACCTAATGGCATTGAAGAGAAGGGAGAAGGAAAGAGAATGACTCAATCACCACAAGCCAAAATCGAATGAGTTAGAAAAGAGAAAAAGGTACAATCGGCTAGGGGAAAGCTAATTGAGAGAAAGGGAGAAGAGAAGAGGGAAGGTTCAGCTATGTCAAAGAAAATTAGAATAAGGAGAAGTGATGGAGAGACGAAGGTAGATTAAACAAGGTATCGGTCGGTAGAGCAAAGTCAAATTAAATTAACACAAAGCGTCTCCAAACGATCACAAATAATTTTTGGCTACTAAACCAGTATAAACAAAAGAGAATGAAAAGAAGCAAAAGGATTCAGCTATCAAAAAAGAGAGAAAGCAATAGCCAAATTCGGCACTAAGTGCCTATGACTGATTTTGGCACAAGAAGAGCCCTATTTCCAGCAACCAACTCCCTCTCCCTTACTCCTTGATCCAATCCACGAATTTATCCTAAATTTCCTCCTGTCGACCAATTCAAACATTCGAAAAGTTCCCCTTTTTACTCCCCAAATTCGACCAACAACAATATTATTCAAACCAGTTCAAATTCTTCGGTGTTTGATCAAACACAACTTCCTCCCATGGCCTTTAGCAAAAATAACCTCCTTTTGCTCAAGTAAGGATTCGAACCTCAGACCACTAGCATATACAACACGCCACTTACCACTAGATCAGTAAGCTTTTTATGTCATACTTTTCCAAATTAAACTTATAACCCTACTGGCCAAAGATAGGGGTTTTAACCTTAAAAACCAAAATTTTTTTGTGGAAGCCAAGGCTTGAACCCAGGACTTCCCAAACACTTCCAAAGCACACAACCACTAAGCCAAACACTTCATCGTGTCACTTCCTTGCACAATTAAATATTTATGTGCAGTCTCCTAACTGCACCTACTCGAGACTAAAAACTTCTAGGCCCAAAATTCGAGGTGTTACACTGAGGGTAAGGTTTGACTAACTCCGGATCATCTTAAGGTAACTTTTGATAGACATAAGTCTTATGCGGATCTAAAAAGAAGGGATATTGAGTTTGTTGTGGGAGATTAGGTTTTCCTTAAGGTATCTCCATGGAAGAAAGCCATTCTATTTAGACGTAAAGGCAAGTTGAGCCCTCAGTTTATTGGGCCTTACCGGATTCTGAAACGAGTTGGGTAAGTCATCTATTAGTTAGATTTACCTCTGGAGTTAGATCATATTCATGATGTGTTCCATGTCTTTATGTTGAAGCGGTATCGGTCTGTCTCATATTGTGTCTATTGAGGAGATTGAGGTAAGATATGATTTGACTTTTGAGGAGAAACCGATTCAAATTTTGGATCGTGAGATTAAGGTCTTAAGGAGAAAGATATTCCATTAGTTAAGGTTTTATGGTGGCATCATGGTTAACAAGAAGCCACTTGGGAACCGAATGACTCGATTCGACAGCAATATCCACGTTTGTTCAAATCTAGTAAATATCGAGTCTGAAATTTCTTTTAGAAGGAAAGTTATAACAACCCCAAATTTGAGTTTTTTTTCGTTATTTGTCAAGTTAAATGATCTACTTTAATGATTAAGTGCTTTGGATGTGTGTTTCAAGTCATGGGTTCAAATCTCACTTTTGGGAATTTTTGTTGTTTTTGTTCCTATCCTTATCTCTGTACATTTGACTTAAATTCTATTTCCGCTCAACTTGTGACAGAGTGAGTCTACTGATTTAGTGGTAAGGTGTCAACCTACCCTTTGGTATTGTGTTTGAATCCGTATGTATGCAAAGTGGAAATATATTTTTGGTCTCATGTTTGGTGCTACTTTGTATTTGTGGTTAAGTTAAATCCAAAATTTGGGAAAAATATGATAAGTTATCAAAATCAAATATGTTGGTTGGATATTACCATTTATTTATTTTTTATTATTATTAATTTTTTTGTTTTTTATTTCCTAAGCCAAACCTTTTGTCACGTTTCCTTACACTTAAATTCTTTTATTTTATTTTATTTTTTTCTTTCTTTTTCTTCTCTTTCCCACCTTTTTTCCCACTCTCAGTCATTCACTTTCTTTTGGTTTCTTGTGCTTTCTATTAGTTTGATTCTCTCTCCTTTTTTTTGCTCCCTTTCTATTCTAATAGAAATTGTGGCCATTGTTGTATTGTTAATCTTGTTCAAACGAAATCGAGATTTTAAAAAGGGTTGTTCGTGGTTAAACTTGGCATAAGTAAATTAGTTTTTGATGTTTAAGCTTGGTCTTTCCTCGCACGAGTATTGTATTATTGGTGTATGAGTTTTGTTATTAATTGTTTGAGTTTTTTAGGTGAAGTTGGTGAGGCGATTAATCCTTCGGCGACCTAGAATCTGTTGGTGGGTTACTGTTCTCTTGAGGGTAAGTGTAATACCCCCTACCCGTATTCATTGCCGAAATAGGGTACGAGGTATTACCGGAGTTTACGAATTAATTTTTTTTTTATATTCAATATAGCCCCTTTATAAATATCTAACCTTCCCTGCAATATTATATCGAGACCAATCCAAATCAACCAATCCAATTCAACATATTTTTAATATAAATTCATGCATATTTATAAAATAACGTCATCACATACCCAAAACCAAGTTTGTTAACCATACCAATGGCTAACTCTACCTTCATTTCACAGAATCATTTACTTTATTAGCTTATACATGCCATTTATTTCCAAAAAAAGTTTCTTTATATACCGAAGTCCTGAGGTTGATAGTGTGATGTGTCTCCGACCAAATCCGACCTCCGAGCTCTTAACACTACAAAACAGGGAAAAAGGAAACGGGGTAAGCACTTTGTGCTTAGTAAGCTCATGTAACAAGAATTATACTTACCTAATATTTTCAATACAATATAATAAACATTCATATATCCATTTAATGCATTATTACCCTAACCTGCACAAACTCAACATTCAAGTTAGTACAATAATTTCCATGTATCAATAATATATATATACCATGATTGATGAGCTCGTCAATACCATGATTCCCATTTCCTTGTTATTTTTCCATATTTATCCCGTTGAATTTATCGAAATTTCGATGGATTTTCAGAGGTACACATTTATTGTACAATTCCGGGTCCGTCAATTCATATTCATGTGCGCACATTTCCATTTCAGAGAGCACACTCCTGCGAACCTCAACCTTGCAGCGGGATTACCAGTCCAGGCTAAATCCCCTGCAATATAAACTCATAGAGTATTGTCGGGATTACCAGTCTAGGCTAAATCCCCTGCAACGACAATTACTCTAATGAGCTTGGATCTGAATTACCAGTCCAGGCTAAATTCAGACCCTAATTCGGATTACCCGTCCGGGCTAAATCCATTTTACACATATTCTTAGGGAGGGCTATATCAGGATAGGATCACCCGTCCGGGCTAGATCCTTTTTACCGTCAATTCCTTTTTAGAGATCCATCGAATTTTCCTTTCATTCAACCGGGATTTCTTCCCATTTTATCAAATATATCAATGTTTCATTAATTTCATACAATGAACATTCAAATCATATTCACATCAATAACATACAATCTCAAGCAATTTAAGAATATAATTCAAGTTACACGAACTTACCTTGATACTTGTTTGTAAACAGTAAAAATCTACTAATCCCGAACTTTTTCCTTTCCTCGATCTAGCTTCGTATTTGAATCTTCCAGATCTAAATAAATAAATTTAATTATCAATTTAATACATTTCATGTTCTTATGCAACATTCTCTATAATTCAACTATTATTTATAGTTCATTCAAAGCTGTCTACTTGAGTCATAGTCACTAAATTATTTATAACTTTAGCTACAGAACTCAAAATTAAGATCCGTTAATTTTCTCTAAAACTAGACTCATATATATTTTTACCATAAACTTTTCAGAATTTTTGGCTTATCCGATAAGTATAGTTTATTCTTTAAAGTCAACCCTTTTCTGCAGTCAACAGTTCTGACCCTTCTTCACTAAAAATTAATTATCTCTTCATAAAGAATTCAAATGATGTTTTAGTTTGCTTCTCTTAAAAATAGACTAATTAAGGATTCTATACATATAAATTTAAGCCCCTAATTGTTTTTCTTAAATTTTTTATGATTTTTCAAAGTCAGAACAGGGGAACCTGAATTCATTCTGACATTGTCTCACAAAATTCATTATATCTCAAAATTTACAAATCCATTGCTTACAACAATTTCTTCTATGAGAAACTAGACTCAATAAGATTTAATTCCATATTTTTTTCATCTTCTAATTCGATTTCTACAATTTATGGTGATTTTTCAAAGTTAGTCTACTGCTGCTGTCCAAACTGTTTTTGTGCAAGCTGTTTATTACCATTTTTCCCCTAAGCTTTTAATAAATGATAATTTCATCCCTACTCAATTAGCCTCTCAATTGAGCTGATTTTTCTCAATTAACATTTTATTCTATCACCTTAAACTAGTTTACAACTTTTAGGAATCAGAATTTCAGCAGTAGACTTTAATTCCAAGCATTTTCACTATTAGGTCCTAAAAATCAATTTCTATTGAAATTACCTAATAAAATCATCTCATAAACAAATTAAATCTTTAATTTCATTCTATTTCATCATAAACTTACAGCACTCAACCTTGGTGACTTTCAATTTCATTCATGAAATCAAAAACTAATGAATTTAATAGTAGGACCTAGTTGCAAAAGTCTTAGAAACACAAAAATTACAAGAAAAAGGCAAGGATTAACTCACTTGGTGCAAATATTATGAAATACCAGCTTAGAGAACCCTCCTATGGCGTTTTTAGCTGCTGGAATTGAAGAGAAATGAAGAGAAATGAAGAGAAATCTAGATATTTCCTATTTAGTCCTAGCTTTATTTAGTTAATTTTGCAATATTCCAATTTTACCCTTAATTTATCAATTTTTCTGCTGATTTCATATCCTTGCCATCCAGCCCAAATAAATTTTGGGTCTAATTTCCTTTTAAATCCTTTCTAATTAGACTCTTAAGCTATTTAATCACTCTAGCAACTTTTACACCTATTACAATTTAGTCCTTTTTCATTTAATTGACTACCCAAACATTAAAATTTCCTAACGAAATTTTAATACCACATTAATAACATTTCATAAATATTTATAAAATTATTTTTGACTCGGTTTTACGAGATAGAGGTCTCGATACCTTATTTTTACCCAATTTCTTCAATAATTTCTTTTTCTATCTAATCACTAAATTGGTAAAATTTTTCTATCAATATTTTCATACGATTTTCCTATCATATCATTTTTCAAGCAAAAATATTGAAATAAATTTCTCTTTAAATCGGATCTATGGTTACAAAACCATTGTTCCGATAATCTTGAATTTAGGCCATTACAGTAAGAGTTCAAATTAGGGGTTTAAGATCGAATCTTGTTGCTAAAAACCTTGCTGTTGGTAATATTGATTTAGTAAATCAAGTTTGGGTAATTGTTCTAATTGGTAGTTTAGTTGACGTTTTTAGGTTTTGGAAGTCTCGTGAGTGAATTTGCATCAAAATCAAGCAAGATATGGAATGAAAAACTCGAAAAATAGCGAACGACACAAAGTAAAAAATTTTGACTGTCGACGCCACATGGCTGTATGAACCATACAGTTTGGGTCAATTGGGTCATGTGGACCACACGAGTGTGTGTGAGGCCGTATGGGCCCTTTTTTTAAAAAATTTTACCCTTGGGTTGTATATATCGTGCGATTCGAATTTAGCCCTTCTGTAGGGTCTGTATGGTATAAAAGCGATTATAAATTATGATTTTTGATACATTGTTTTTGTTAAAAGTATCCGATGAACACATGAAATGTATGTTATATCTAATAGCATGATGTGTATTATGCTAGTATGATCTGAATATGATGTGTATAGCATGTATGTCTTTCATACATTCAATATCTATTTAATTTTGAATGTGCATTGGAGTTGGGACTATGATTTTGGAGGAAGTGATGGCAGTTTGATTTATCTGGCTTATTTGGTAGCTTAGCCATGTACATCTATTTTTGGCGGGTTACCGCAATTTGATCTGGCATCTAGTATGCATTTGTTGTGAAAAGTGACATATGATCACTTAGCAGTGTGTGGGGCTGGATGAGTATTTAATACACTAATTGGTGTGTAAAGATGGTTGGAGATGGTGTGTAGCGGATGGGGGTAAGATCTAGATATATGTCTGTTATGTATCTGTTATGCATTTTTATTTGTATATATTAAGCATTTGTATCTATATGATCTGCTTATGAAATATAATGGATCTTGAATTTGAACATGTATTCATTTCTTAATCTGATGAAATATGCGTCTTTGTTTTATTTTCTGAAATGAGTTATGCATTGAGCTCGTAAGCTCACTTTCTATTTATTTGTTCTCAGGTAAGCCACAGACATAAGATGGATCGGTGTTATAGGAGCTCAGTTAATTATAATTGCTTTAGATTTCCCTTAACTTTTCTCTATTTAATTCCATTGGACTGCTTTGGACTTTTGAGATTGTTTTGAATTTTAAATTTTATATTCTTTTTAAAATCGTTTAAACATTTTTAGATTATACTAATTCTATTTGCAAAATGTTGGATTTCAAAACCAAATTGTGTTTTCCAAAACTCTATTTAACTAAGACATTCAACTGCAAAGAGTAAGTGATTTTATAAGTGTTCATCAGCAAATTAATGAATTATTTAAGAGAAAGTATTTCACTAAATAAACTGGAATTTTACACATCGCAAGCCAGCCCTAATTACCTTACTCGTTCAAAATGGTTTCAAAATCTTCAAATGAATTGGTGACATCTCCAGATCTGGTCATAACGTCTTGGCTAGGTTAGGGGTGTTACATGACTCACTAAACTAACAATACATTGGACAGGAACCAAGCAGAATAGATTCTGAATTCATTTATGGGTTTTTTACTGTTGACATTCATAGTGTAGCATACCTAAATCCTATGTGGATGACGAACTATGTATGTGTGACTCGTACACTTTGATGTAAGTAAAAGCCTAAGTTTGAATAGATAAGGAACTGAAAGTTGGTGCATTGGTTGTACGACTTCTACAGTATGTAGCGTCATTCAGAATAGTGGAATTCGTAGCCCAAGACATGGGTAAATGATATACTCTTATTGGCATTACATGGTTGATGAAAAGTAAACTTGGCTATAGTTTGTTCACCTTTGTGTTGAATGACTTGATTACTATTTGATAGTAATTGAATTTTTCATGAAGGAAGATGTAATGGTTACCATGAGATAAAATAGGATCATATTGGGAGAAAAAATATTATCAAAAAGAGATCAAAGATATCCTATGAGGGTAACACACTTATGACAAGGTCATTGAACAAGCACTAAGTAGTAGCTTTCGTAATGGTATGCCATTAAGGAGAGCTCAGTCACGATACTATACTGGAATGATTTCATGACTAAATGAGTTTATAATTAATAGGCAAAAAGCATGAATTTAATTATAAATCATTTGGGCCCTAATTACATATGTCCAACTGATCCCTCCACTAGCTCGTTGAAACCATAAATGAATTGTATGTTTGAAACAAAATGAATAGAATGAATAGAAATAGAAATGGAATCATTTAGAAATGATTATGGTTTTCTCAAAATGGAAATGAAAATAAAAATGAGAAATGATTCACTTGTAAATATACATGGATTACTCAGAAATGATCAGAAGAATGAGTTTATGTTTTTGAGCTAGAGAAAATAAACCATTTGTTCATAGTGAACATGTTGAGCGGTGAAATATTAAACATATTTTCTCAAAATTTTAACATAGATAAAATTGTCATAATTTTATTTGGGATAAATTTTGGATGAGAAAATTATTTAATATTAATATATTAAATTTTATTTTGGAAAATAGAAAAATAGAATCGGATTGGATCAAATTAAAAAGTACTGGGTCAAAAAGTTTGAGAAGTACTCATAATTGGACCCGATATGAAAGAGGTCCAAAATCTACTTATGTAACATGAAGGGGTTGCCAACCCTAGTAGGAATACTAGGGTGTGCCGTCCACCATACTTCCACTCTAAGTATGAAGTTGCTTTTCTATTTGAAATAAACCATTACAACTCAACAAGGATTCTACTTTCTCTTCCTATGAATAGATGACACTGATACAACTATTACGACAAGTTTAAGACATTGTTACTCTACTGGAAATAGAAAGAATTTATTCTCAACTATTAAATATATTTTTCTAGAATAACAATTCTATCAGTTTCTATTAAAGAAGAGAGCATTTTCATTTTCACCCCAAAAGAAAAATAAAACTTTTTCTAGTTCTGTGATTTGATTCAATTGGTTCAAATCCGCACTCGAAACAGTTTGTGGTACGATAATAGCGGAGAAGATCATTTAGTTGAAAGCCAAAAAAAATCAAGGATTCACTTACCAAAAAACATAGGTACAATTTCGGTCTAAAGATTTATTGCTATAAACATCACAAACTCAGTCAATTTTCAAAATTTTAATTTTCCGCTGTACAAGAAAATTATTTTCAAACTGAAAATTTTCCAACAATTGGTTCAATTTTATTATTAAAATTCAAAATCGTTTAAACCAAATTAGCCAACTTTACAACTATTAAATATAATATATATTTAAATCCAGACTTAAATCCAATATCAACCAAACTCAAACCTAAACCTAAACCTAGACAAATTTAAACTTTATTCAAAATCCAATCTAAAAAAATAAATAAATCCACTTTAAATTAAAAATTATTATATAGATAATAATATTAATAAAATTTAATATTAAAAAATAAAACATTAATAATTAAAAAATTAAAAGTATATATAAATTTCCAAATCATAAAAATACTTAAAGTAAAACCTAAATTCCAAAATCATTAGAATTAAATTTATTAGTAATGTTGTTTGTATAGTATAATAAAACATGTTTAATAATTTGTGATCATAGAACACTAATTACCATATTATTAAATTAATATATTATGCCATTATATATTATATAATCATTAAATTTAAATTTTATAGATTTTAATAGTTATTAATTTTATATATTTATTATACATATATATTTATAGTATTAAAAAGTATTTTATATTCAATTAATGTTTTTTTTAAAATATTTCACTTTATAATTTAACATAAAAATTATTATAATTGCATTTGCTATTAATAACATTTTAATATAAATATGTAAAGCTTATGAACATATTTTTATAAAATAAATAATAATGACCTATTTTTATTTTAGTAATATTGTAAAATTATAGTAATTATTAATGTCTATTGTTGTTGTTCAGTTATAAATTTAGGTTTTGGTTTAGATTTATTTTGAGCTTGAGTCAGATCGGTCTTGAACTCAGATTTTTGTAAACTCGAACTTTCTCGAACTTAAATTTTTTTGATCTCAAACTTCTTTGAGCTCGAATCTATTAGAAGCTTGGGACTGTTTTACCAACTTTTATCTATCTACCTATACTATGAATCATTTGCTTGAATTGCATAAAAACAAGGAAAAGGAAAGGAAATTATCACATTTTAATTTCCGTTATTTGGACTTCTTTAATTTAGGTAAGGAAAAATAAAGAGAGTTAAATATCCCTTATTTTCCCTTGAATTACTTAATTTTTAGCCCAGTTCGAAATAAAAGTTAGGGAAAGAAAAGTTAAATATCCAGATTGTTGTTGAAGGTTGGATTATGATCAAGATAAGCTATGCTTTTTTCACTTAACAAAACTGGTTTAATGAAGAATTCCAAGGATTTGTAAGGAGGGTGGGATCTTATTTGGGTTTCATGGGTTTGGGCCAATGAAGTTGTTATTGGATTGAACTTAAAACTTAATAAAACCCACAAAATCATCCTTTTTTTTACTAAAAATATACAACAACTACCTTTGCAACGTTGGTGCAAATAGCAACAGTCCTCTATGCCAGGCATATGCAGAATCCTTAAAACATCTGTTTGTTCAATTGAGTATGGTTTGGATCTCCCCTCTCTCTTTTGCGTGTTGATAGTTTTAATCTTTCCTCGTTCTATTCTTGCATTTTCAAATGGTTTCAAAATTAGTAAGCATGGACATAGCTCATCCCTCTTTGAACTTATGTTATACATGTGTCTAACACGGTCCCGACATATCAGGACGTGTCCGAATACGTAAAAAAATCAGACAGAGTCACGATACGGGTGTCTAAAAACGAACATGTTCCCAACATAGTGACAATGGATAAAGACACCGGATTGAAAAACCCCAGTTGAGAATGAAAGAAGAAGTAAAGTTTTAGATTTTTTTTTTCTTTTTTTTTTCGTAAAATGAATGAAAGACTGAAATTAAGGTTGAAAGTTTTAAGGTTTTCTTGAAAAAGATGAAAGGTTTTTACAGACAAAATTGAAACAGTCCAAGGCCTGTCTTGGCTATTAGTAATCAATTTAAAATATTGGGTTGGATTGCCTTTTGGGTTTATTATTTTGGGTAGTCCAAGATTTATCTTGGGCTATTTGTAAATTGATTTAAAATATTGGGTTAGATTTAAAGTTTTAGATTTTTTTTTATGAATATAAATATTTTTAATATTGTTTTTATTGCCGTATCTATATCTTCATTTTCTAAAAATTACTATGTCACTATATTCGTATCGTATGTATTACTTGTCCATGTACATACTTCATAGCTTCAAAATAATGAAATCAATTCTTCAGCCTCGAGATACTTTTATACGGCCTGCATCTGCATGTCGTGGTCAATATGGAAAGCAAGAAATGAACTCACCTGTAAGAGTATCACTCATAGTTCGATCCATTAGGAGGCAACTCTCAATTATGGACTCTTTCAAATTCACTCTGAATATCAACAGTCTTCGGCAAGTTCTTCTATCTATTGAAGAAGGTGGTACACACTTCATGGGCGCTTCATCTTGACATCTGCAGCAATCGGAGTGAACCATCATACACAATGACAATGGCGATCAAATTGTCTGCAGTCAAAAGCCACATCGCACCTTCCAAGCTTAAAGCAATGATCCTCACTCTATGATATTCATTTATTCTTCTAAAATCTCACAATATTACCTTCTGTAAATTCCTGTTAAAAGATCGTAAATTCATCAACATCATCCTTAATAAAACAAGCGCAGGATGGCAGCTCAAACTGGCATCCCAAGACCTACAAGAGCTCCTCAAAGATAGCAAATTCATCCAAGATAAAAATGAAAACCCGCTTATAAGGAAAGATATCACTGGCTGAGCGAAATGTGCTTTAAAGACATTTACTTCTTTCACCTGGCCTTAATAATTTATTCCTTTACTTTGTAGTTTGTACAATAAAAAAATAAATTGTCTAAAAGTATAATTTAATGATTAAACCAAAAAATCAACTTTGGATGTGATTTTTTTAATCGTCATTGGCCATCCCTTTCCACCATGCACTTATTCTGCTTTAGACTTTTATGTAATACATGCATGACGCACTTATATTGACACAAGTTGAACGGCTGATAATATTATAAAAAGGTCAAATTATGTTTTGTGTCCCTCTCTTACTCAATTTTTTTATATTTAATTTTTTTAAATGTTTATGTGATTTTTTTTCAATTAAAAAAACTCATGTTTATGTGATGGCTTAGAATAGGTGTTTTGAAGGGAAAAAATTCCGCAAATTTAGAAGGTTTTAGAAAAAATATTAAGCTAAAAAATAGGCTAAGTAAAAAATTAGCCCATTTAAAATATGGGTCAAGATCAAGCTCAAACATTCAATATCTGAGCTTAGCCTGACCTATTTTCTAAATTTTAATATATTATATTGTGTTATTTTTGTATTCTATGTAATTTATAACACATAAAATAAATAAATCTATTGCCATATACAACACTATGATGTAAACATAAAATATTGTTAAGATGCTCATACATAAAATTTTAATAAATGAAAAAAAATATAAATTTATTAATTATTAAATTAAAAATAATATGAATAGATTTAAAACCATTTTTAAATATGGACGAGTTTAAATATAATTTTATGTCCATATTTCGAGTTGTTGTTATCTTAATTAAAGTACATGACCTAATTGTAAAAAATATACATAAACTAAATTTCAATTTTGAGATTATAAAAAATTATAATGCAATTAGGGATGGAGTAGAGGTTCGCAAGCTCCTTAAAATGGAAAATTTTATCTTTAATCCTTTTATAATTTAAAAGATTTTAAATTAATTAATTTAAGTGTACAATAATCCATGTTGATTGTCGTTATAAAAGTACAACACCAAGCTTGTTAAAAACGATTAAGTGCTAATTGATTGAGTTAATCGTGATGTTCATGCCATTATTGGGGTAGTTGCTGAGTCATTAACTATTTTTTTTTTAGCCCATGGATTATTTTATTTTACTCCAATTACTTTGGATATTATTATTGCTCACTCCTTTTATCTTGGTGGATCTAGTTATGGACATGGTGGAAACAAAGAATTTCGGAATAGTAAAACGTGTGGGAGAAAATGGATTATGTATTTAAGTGTTGGATTGTTTTAATAAATGATGAAATTCAATAATGATAGAATTTTAATTTAATCCTTAAAGATTATAAAGATATAATTTCTCAAAAAAATATGCAACTTAATTCGGTCCTTAAAAAATTTTTCTAACTTCGTCTTAAAGGTTAAATTAAATGCAAAAGGACTTTTATAATTAAGGAATTAATTTTCTATTACATTCTATTCCAGTCCAAATTCAGTCATGCACGTGGATGACTATTTCGTCTTTTAGGCATTATAAAAACTGAAACAACGTAAATGTGCTGGTGACTAAATTTGGTAGCGTATATACTTATTTAATTATCGAGACTTTTAATAAGATTTTTTTATAGTCGCCATAATTTCCTTTTCTTTAATATGTCCATTTTAAGAAAGAAATTATATGGAATATTTAATTTAATATAGTATATTAAATTAATTGATTTGGTATTAATAAAAAATTAGTATTTAATTATTTAATATTAGGTAAATTTATTATCAATTAATAAAAGATTAATTGTAATAAATTAAAGTGTTTTTTTTCTTTCTAAAATATGAAAAAATTGAGCTCTATCAACTAATCACATGCCTAATTATAATATTTAATTTTTGGATATCATTGCCATTAGTAAAATTATGCATCCACTACAATAAAATATTAGAAAAAATATTTTAATTATGATTTACAACTTTCAATTATTTTTCCTTTTGTCTTAATTCAATATAAAAATATTTTAAATGATGGGTTTAAAATATAAATTTCTGAATTACAACTCTGGAGTTTAGAAATCAAATTGAAAAAAAAAAGTTAAATTAATTGTGAAAAATAAAATCATTATTCAAAGAGTCAAGCGGTCATGTTTGAATAATTATTTTTAGAAATAAAAGTATGGGATTTAAATTTTAAATTTTTGAATAGTATAAATATTTATGTTATATTTTAATCTAATTTTATTGTTTATATATATTATTTGCTTTTTAACGAATTTCGTAGTTATATATAGAGTGAGAATTTCGTCACTAAATTGGATTATTTTGTTTTTTTTTATGATTCAAATGACTTTTCAACATTCTTAAGTGAATTGAATACATTATAAGTAGAGGTGTTTATAGACTAGGTCGGGTCGAATCTAAGTATGATATTAACATATTTTATGTTTGTTTAAGCTCCGTTCGACCCGAAATATGGGCTTAAAATTTTGCCCAAACCTACTCATATTTACAAAAAACTAACCCAAGTCCATTTTAAACCCATCTATATATATTTTTAAAATATTTATATTATATCATTTTAATATTTAATAATTTTATACATTTTTTATTTATTGAAATTTTTTATATAGTCATCTTAACATTATTTTAATATTTACATTAGAATAGTATTATATATTTAGTATAGGTTTATTTTTTAATGTGTTCTAAATTACATAATTTATAAAAATAACATAATATAAAGTATCATAAACTTAAAAATGGGTCAGGCCTAATTTTTTTGCTCATGCCTATTTTTTGAGCCTGATATTTTTTATCCAAACCTTCCCAAATTTTGGGCGAGAGCCTTTAATCTAGATCGATAGCCTGACCTATGAATTGATCTAATCATTGGGTCTAATATATCAATTTTTGGGTTGTTTCCATTCTAGAATAGCCTTTATCTTTTTTAGATCTATACGGATACCCTCTATGAATTCCAGATGTACTAGAAACATAACTTCCTTCAGCCAGAATTTGCATTTACTCAATTTGGCATATAGTTTTTTTCGTGGAGGATTTGCAAAACTTTCCTACGGTGTTCATCATGTTCAGTTTTGGTTTTTGAATAAACTAAGATGTCGTCGGTGAACACAACGATGAACTAATTAAAAAAGGGTTGGAACACTTGCTTCATTAAGTCCATGAAGGCAATCGGAGCATTGGTTAATCTGAAAGGCATTACAAGGAATTGATAGTGACCATATTGAGTCTTATATGCGATTTTAGGCATATCTGCCTCCTTCACCTTTAATTGGTAGTACCCAAACCTTAAATCCATTTTGGAAAACATCGTTGCACCATGGAACTGATCAAACAATTAGTCGATCCTAGGCAAAGGATATTTATTCTTAACAGTCAGTTTATTCAACTATCAATTATCAATGCACAACCTTAAGGAGCCATCTTTCTTTTTGACAAATAAAACTAGAGCTCCCCACGAAGAAGCACCAGGTCTAATAAAGTCACGGTCCAAAATCTCCTGAAGTTGGATTTTCAATTCTTGAAGCTCTTTAGGTGCCATGCGGTAGGGAGTAATGGACACCAAAGTAGTTCCTAGAAACAACTCAATTCTGAAATCTACCTCATATTTTGGAGGTAACCCTAGTAGCTCCTCAGGAAATACATCTGGGAATTCCCTAACAGTTTGAATACTCTCTATAGTAGAGCTATTTGCATTCCCAACCATTACATAGGCTAAATAAGCCTCACACATTTTCCATGCTAAATTTTTAGAGATAATAGCAAAAATCACATTAGCTAAATAATTTTGACGCTCCCCAACCATAATGTTCTCATTACCTTTAGCCATTTTCAAAAGCTTACTCTCTTGGAGGCACAATTTAGCTAACTTGATGTTTTACTAACCAATCCATACCTAGAATTAAATCAAACTATCTAAAAGGTAATTCTATAAGATCTACTGAAAACATTACCCCTTGAACCTCCAATCGGCATCTCCTATAGATTTTATCTACAACAACCAATTGTCCTAAATGGCTTACTATAGTAACTTCAATAGTGGTTTCCTCTACCCTAATACCCAGTTTGTCAGACATATTACAAGTAACATATGAATGGGTAGATCATATATCGATCAAGGCAAAAAATTAAACATAATGAATGGTACATATACCTGTGATAACATCAGACGCATCTCTATCCTTAAGACCTATAATGACATAAATAAGGGTAGACTGTCTAGCCTTATTCTGACCTCCGCCCTTTGGAGGTAATTGACCCGCTCTCTGATTTTGGGTCAGAGCTTGCGCTTACCCATTTTGTTAAAGGCAATAATCTTTTACCATATGCTTCGTTGATCCATACTTCAGACAAGTACCTAATTTCTTCTGACACTCGCCTGTGTGGCACTTACCATAATACGTACATTTGTAAATCATATCATCAAAATTAGCTACAACAACCCTTTATTGCGATCTACCCTCTCTAGCTCATTTTATAGGATGAGAATTTGAACTAGTGGAACCACGATCTCTCTTAACCGAGACCTTACTCTTCTCCTGTTTTTCGCATTCCACCTATTTGATTTCCTCCTCAATTTTGGTTTTCTCTTCAAAGGTACCAAACAACTATTCCTGATGTGGAGCAACCTGAATTTTGAGGTAAAAAAACAACCCATTTTCAAACCTCACACATTTGTTTTGCTTTGTGGTGACCATACCTTGGCCATAACGGTTAAGTCTTAGAAATTCAACCTCATATTCTACCACAACCTTATCCCATTACTTCAACTTAATGAACTTGAGTCTTTAGGCCTCTACATATCTAGTGCCCACATACTTCTTTTGAAATCCTTCTTGGAAATGTTCCCAAGTCAAACGTTTAACTTGCATACCCCTCACAACTACTGCCACCAACGATATGCCTCATCTTTTAACAATGACCCAATGCCCTTCAATTTTTATTCTGGAGTACAATCAAGATCCTCTAAAATCCTCTCTGTCAACTCCATCCAGTACTCAGCCACGGTAGGGGTTGTTCTAGCAACACTCTTAATATTTTTTCTCTATTAGATCGGAGCCTCTCCGCAAAAGATCCATGGCTCCTCGATCCCGTGTGGGCTCCAATAACCTTTTGTAGAACCCTCAACATCACTTGCAACACTGCATCGTCTTTATTTTCATAGCCTTCACCACCATTGGTGGTAGAATTCTCTACGAACTCCTCCTCAATGATTGGGTTTTCTCCCTAAACAATGGACAGTTTAACGGGTGCAGCCTTACGCAGCCTACCCCTACCACGTCTACTTTGAGTGTTCATAGTGCTTTCACGAAAATTTTAAAATCTAAAGTATATCTAAAGTTTCCAAAATAATCCAAGAATTAGCTATTTCCTGAGTATTTATAGTCTATGGATCACAGTTTATCTAAAGTGTCAAGAGTTATAGTAACTAAAGTAAGACCGACATCGGAGTCTCGGACTTAATTTTTTGCAGAAAATAATTTTTTTCAAAAACTTGCGGCATGGTTTTTCCCAAAAATACCTATTTTAGATGCATGTATGTAGACCCATTTAAATTTTTACAGTGCTAGTTTTATAAACCTAGCTCTGATACCACCAAATGTAATATCCTAAATTTGATGTAGATCCTAAAATCGAATTTGAAGGATTACATCGGCCACTGAAATAGCCTAGAACAATCATAGTTTATAAAATAGTTGTTTAAAACATTTGTTTATTATTGAGGAAAGACTTAGCGTATTATCTTCAATTTATTAAAAGACAAAATTTTCCCTAAGATAATGGAATTTAAAGTTTACTTAGTAAAAGTCGATTTCCAATTTTTGTATATTTTTGAAACCTCATTTTCATACCTGTAACACCCCAAACTTAGCCTAAAAGTTTAGACCGAATTCGGAATGCTACATTGATCACCGAAATGAATGTGAGGAAATATTTATATAAATATCCTTTACTCGATTTTTGAAAAACATAAATATCACATGTTCAAAATCCAAATAATAAGATGATTAAAACATAAATCAGCATTCTACCATAGTGTTAATAAAAACCTTACTTTCAAAACTGAATAACAAATGGAAATCAGAAACCATAACTAATAATTTATTAGTCTCAAACTGCCTGAGTCCTTCGCATACCGAGTCCAGCAAGAAAATTTTGAAATGTACCTAAAAGGGGAAACAAAAGATGGGGTAAGCTTTACGAGCTTAGTGTGAGATCAAACTAACTAACTACCGAAACAGAAACAAACACAGTAAACCTGAAAATAGTTCAGCAGCGAAACATAATTACAGAGCGACTTAACAAAACAGACCATATGTCACTTTACTGTCATATGGCTCTGTTAAACACAATACTTAAAATTCTCAAAAGTCACAAACTAGGCCTAAGCCATTTTCTAAAATTCGAGTCGGTCGGGCCTTAGCCCATCACACAAAATTCCTTTAGGCACGAGTGCCTTCCAGTCAAATATTGTAGTCAAATTTCCCAGACAATCAGACAGAAATGTTTTAGTCAAACAGATATAGCAGTCACAGAATCAAACAGATGCATATGAGTGCGAATGAGTTATAAAATAACCCACCCATCCAACCAACACCATCTCCGTCCCCTATCAAACCTTAATAGAGCTGTAAGCTCATCCAACCAATCATTCTATATAGGACCTCAAAAATCCCATCCAACTTTATATCCCCTATACATTGTCTACGATCCTCAGGGAATTGGGACGATCAGAAAGCTGTACAGTGTCATGTGGAAAACCACGGTACAGATTTGCAGTATAACTGTCAGATCAGACTCGTTACGTAGCAAAGCTAGCGTATACTGTATTGTGCTATGCGGTGAACCTCAGTACAGATGTGCAATATAAACTGCCAGATCGGATAATATTACGTAGCGTAGCTAACGTACATGTGGTACAGTGTAAGGTGATAAACTGCTATACCATTAACTAAAATGTCCATGACCCTCAGGGTATTGGGACCGCCTATGACCCACTGGGTATTATCAAGGCATTCAGAATGCAAATCAACTACCAGATCGTATATCTCCCTTCTCTTCAACATCCCACCCAAAAAGGTTTATGCAAATGAGTGTATGGGATGGTATGAATGCCGATGCATCAATCCACAACACAATCTTAGGCAGACATTCAGAAACATTCACTTGCAATCAATCAATCAATTACAGAAACATTCACACTTGTGCACTTAGATTTGATACCTAACATGTCACACTTCAATTATAAACAGTACATAAATCGAGGGAGAATAGAGTCATAATCACCCTCAGAAATCTTAGTCGAAAGGTTAGAACAAACAGAGATCACGATTACACTTAAATCAACCTAAAATCAACTTGGCAAGATAGGGCCACACGCCCGCGTACTCCGGCCGTGTAGAGAAATCCAGGCCGTGTGGGGATCCATACGCCTGTGTAAAGAGTAGCACATGGCCCTGTGGCAGAGGCACACGGCCATGTGGTGCAAAGACACGGGCGTGTAATCAGGTCGTGTAAGACACTGTCCAATTTCGCTAAATTCAAGTGCAAAGTAGACACGGCCGTGTGAAGGTGTCACACACCAGTGTGGAACCCTTAGGCCCCAAATTGGCTACACGGCTGTGTGTCCCGAAACACACACTTGTGTGAGAACCCTAAAATTCCCAAATCAGTCACACGACCGTGTGACCCTAACTCTCAAATCCCTAATTCCCAAACTCACACGCCCGTGTGCCTTAGGGGACACGCCCGTGTGGTTTTCGATAAAAATCTCTAAAATCGGCCACACGCCCGTGGTTCGGTCGTGTGGCACCCATAACTAGCCTGAAACCCTAGCCATCGGGGTAATCACGAAACCACCCCAAAATAGCCCTGAAACCACCGCTTTAGCCACTGAAACCATCCCTAAGACTTTCTCTATCAACAGTGCATCAGAAAGTGGCGATTACTCACCACTTCCATCGACTAACATCCCAAAACAACGGTTTAACATACCGACAAGAAAAGCCGAAACAATTAAATAAAACAAAAGGGAAAGTAGTCATAGTTTGAATCTCACGCCTGTTTGACGGCGAAGAAGACATGACAGAGGAGCAGAAAAATCGAAGCCTTTCGACCCACAATACAACCGATCCAAAAGAGAGGAGAAGAAAACAAGAGCCAATACCAAAAAGAAAAGAATAGAAACTAACGTACAAAGTAAAAAAAATCAAAGAGAATAAAATAAAATAGAATAGAATAATAACCAAAATAAATGATAATATCCCTAATCACAATTAATAAAATAATAACTTAAACTTAAACTTAAACTTAAACTTAAAACAAAAATAACTAAAACGTTTTCTAAAACGCCCACATAGTAACTAGAACTCTAGACATCCAACACACTAACACACACCTTAACCACTAGACCAGCAGGCCCATTCTTGTCACTAAACTGCACAACTTAACTTATGTGTGCAGCCTCTCCACTATCCCTACACTCAAAACCTAAAAGTTCTAAGCCCAAAATTTGGGGCGTTACAATACCAATGCAGCGGGAAAAGTGATCTTTAAAATGAGTTTAATGGAAACCACATTTATATGCATGGATAATTAATAAACCATATTTCAATAACGTAAGGCAAAATAGAATGTCGTGCATACCTAACAAATGCAAAAGCTAAGTCCCATGCCACTGTTCAAATAAAATAGTACAATATTTGAATAGTAGAAATTGCAATTAATGAATTTAAAATACTTATATATATAACATAATCTGTGCCGAGTCTACTGAATGCCGAGACCACGTCCTAACCTACTAGGTTATCTGTAGGGATGGAAATAAAAGAGGGAGTGAGCTTATGAAGCTTAGTATGAGTCCAATCACAAGAAAATCAGTGTAAACGATAGGCAAAGCATGTGAAATAACAGTTCTTTTAAAACAATCACAATCGTATAGCATGTCGCAATAACAGTTTCATAGATCAACACATCACAATAGCATATCTACATTCACAATTTTGTATGCACATGGCAATGCATGGCAATGCAATTTCAGAATATCAAAAGAAAGATCCTACCCAACTCCGCTACACACCACACTAGGAGTTCCCCTGAACTTAAACATTCTTATACATAAGGTTTTGGTTTAACCACCTCTGGTTTGTAAACAAGCTGCCACTAGGCTGTGGATGCGCAACAATTTCCCAGATAAAAACTACCACTAGGCTATGGATGCATAGCGAATTCACAGATAAAAACTTCTAGTAGGCTGTAGATGCGCAACAAATTTGCAGATAAACTGCCACTGGGTTGTGGGTGCACAAAAAATTTGTAGATAAACTATCACTTTTCCTCCATACATATCGTCCCATCCTATGCAATGCAATATGACATGCTTATCATAGATCAATACAATAGCAATGGACATGATTATAACAAATCAATACGGTAGCAATAAATATTCTTATAACAAATCAATGTTGTAGCAAAAGTCATGCTTATCATGAATTCAATTTAACGGTATCAAATGGCATGTTGAACATGTAATTAGTAATACAGAGGCAACAAACATTTATTGTTCACATATTATGCATATAACGGTAGTAATTCAATCACTCAGATCATAGATTCCAAAATATGCATATCATCAGGGATTCAATTAAGAGAAATAAAATCTAAAAACAATTTGGGGATTATACAATGACTAAATTGTACAATTCACAAAATTTTGGACAAAATTGTAAAATTTGTAAAATGGGGGTCACAAGATCATATGGCTAGGCCGTGTGAGAGGGTTAAGACCATGTGGAGGGGTTACACCGGTCGTGTGATTAGGCCGTGTAGTAGGCTGTGACCGTGTGAAAATAATAATTTACCCTAAAGGAAAGACATGATCGTGTGGCAAGTCGTGTGGAAGAATTATGCCCGTGTGAGAAATAAACTACCCTACGATTATAGAGGTACATAGTCATGTTGTCCACACACCTGTGTGAGAGGCCGTGTGGTCTTGCACTATACACGATTTGACACAAATTCACTTAGAAAAGAACACATACCTTTCACCAAGGGTTTGATCGATGTTCCTCACTCTTGATTCTAGTTGACACACCTAAATCCGGTCTTTCAAATGACATATATATATACAATTATCGATTGATGTCAAGTTTGGCAAGATTTTCAAAAGATTTATCAAGATTTCAAATAGATTGATGAATCGAATTAAAGATTAAAGTTTAGAGATTCGTATGGTGGAGTTACTAAATCGAATAATAGGAACGAGGTGTACTTATCGCTTCTTAGCAAGAATGGGGATGCTATTTACGACAATTACTAAATCGCTAGAAGAATGATTGAACTTTATACATTTTCGGGGGTTAAAGTGTAAGTTTACTATTTACTAATTTTAAACTTCATAAATTTAAAAGATCAAATTATAAATTTCCAATTTTAAGGACTCGATCCCTGCCAGCACCCCTTGTTACCGCTCCTATATTAACAATTCTAATAATTACCTATTATAAGCACTAAATTAAATAATTAACCTCACTATAAATTGAATAACTCAACGATTGAACATAATAAAATTAAATCTAAAAGAGAACTCACGTATTTATATATGATAAGACTTAAAATTAATATTTCAAAACTCTCAAAGCTTTAACATTATCATTGAACCCAAGTTTCATTGCAGTTCTTGAGTACTTATTGACTTAAATATTGAAGTATGACATAGTGTTTAAATACTTTAATTTCTAACATAATTTAGTCTCTTGATTTTTATAATGTTATTGATTAATCTAAATAGTTAATATCATTAAAATTTTGATTAAAATATTATGTAATTATATATAATTTGAAAGCTAATTTTTAAATCCAAAATGTAGAAGGGTTAAATTCTTAAAAGTAAAAGTAGATAAATTAACTTTCAAATGTACGAAGTGTATAAAAACTTAGAGTATATTTTAATCTTCAAATTTATACTCTATAATTTGAAACTAATAAAAAACCAACTTAACATAGTGTGTGAACCGTACTAGTTATTTATTTATTAAGATAGTGTATGGTACAATCATTAGCATAAAATATAAGAATGCATATATTGTTTAACTTTTCATATAATCACTAGTATGGTCTACTCACGCTTTGCATTGGGTTGATTATTTGTTTGTGTCAAGTTGTGGAGTATATATTTGAAGATTACAATATATTTTAAGCAAGACTTTTAGAATCGAACTGTTGGTTGAATTGGTAAGGCATTGGTTCGTACAATTCAATTAAATAAATCATAAAAAAAATAAATTCATTTAAAAATAAAAAAATTGGTTTAATTGGTTTTTTAGTCTGGTTCATCTGGTATGTACCAATTAACAAGTCCATTGGTCTAATGTCTCTCTTCGGATCGATACCCTAAGATAGCTTATCCAATCCAGTTCAAACAGGTTTGACTCTAAATCTCTATACTTTGTACATTTGAAATTTAATCCTCCTACTTCTATTTCAAAATTTTAATTTTTAAAGGTTTTTTTTTAAATAAGCCAAATAAATTAATTATTTACAAAAATGATCCACTTGCAAAATTATGTACGAAACTGACTCGTTTTGAATTGTCATCTTTGATGTAACGCCCTGGCTAATTTATTTCTATTTCAGTAAATATCTAATACAATTGTGTACCTGCTTCAGTGGTAAAATGTTCTAGGTGAGTGTGAGAGGTCTTAAGTTCAAGTCCCAGATTTGTTAATTTTGTCATTTTTTTATCTAGGCCTTACCCTTGTAGAGTGGGCTTTTATAAAATTTTCTATTAATTCATATTTGAAAGAGTCTGCTGGTTTGAGTGGTAAGGGAGTTGGTATGTTGGAGGTCCTGTGTTCGAATCCATGCGTAAATGAGGATGATATTTTTGCTCAATTGCATGTGAGAGTTTTGGTGGAGTTGGGATTTTGAGTTAGTTGTTGTTAGTGGGATAGTGGGATTTTGACATCTCTTTGATTTTATTTTTATTTTTATTTTTTTTAAAAAAAATTCCTCTCTCTTTCTAGGAAAAAATTGACGTCAATTTTTCTTTTGCTTTTCTCTGCTCTTTTGCCCTTCATCTATTTTGTTACTTTCTTTTATTTTTAATTTGATCTGTCACGAATCCTTGCATCTTGTTGTTCTGTCTTCTTTTGATTGATTGGTAAATCTTGTATTGTTAGAATCTTAATGCTTTTTGGCTAAGTGTTTAATTAGGGGTTTCTTGTTGTTACTCTCGGTTTAGGTGAAGGACAAAAATCTATTGGTGCTCCTATAGCGATTTAAGCATTAGGGGTTTTGGTTCGTTATCGATAAGTATTCGAATTCATTGTTTGATGTTGTAAGGCTCTGTTTGTGGAATATTTTCGGTTTGAGTTTCGTAAGTGTGTATTGAATTTGGGCATTTGGATATTATTTCTTAGGTTTGAGTGGTCTTGGGAGTGCTTGCGCATCAAAACTATACCAAATGTGTTCTCAAATTGTGAAAACGGAAGTTTCGGTGCTTACTATCGACCCCACACAGGCGTGTGGCTGGTTTTGTAGGTGGTCGTGTGCGAACACTGCCATGTGGTCGACGAAGGCATGGTCGTGCGCAAGACACGGCCGTATGGTGATGTGGGTGTGGCCGTGTGGGCCACACGGGCGTGTGGGCCCAAAATTCTGAAATTTTTCCTAAGGTTGTACAGGTCATTCCGATCAACTCTGGGCCTACCGTAAGGCTGGTAAGGGCTGACCAAACCCTATTTCGTATGTTATGATATTCTGGTAGACTGATCTAAGTAGGATACTATTTGTATGTCTATAATCTGTATATAAGCATGTTGAGCATGTCAAACCTATTATTTTTGTATTTGTTTTGGGGTGGGATTTGCATAGAAGAAGGAAATATTCTGTATGGCCATCATCGCCTATTATCTGGCGGCTTGGTTGCACATTATCTGATATGTGTCGTATCGACACTATATGGTGTGTAGGGATGGGTGGGCGTTTTTAACCCCACATAGTGTGATGGGATGGACAGAGGTGGTGTGTAGAGGGTGGGGGTAGGACTCACTGTATCTGTTCTGTATATTCACATATTTGTTTCTGTTATTTGTATCTGAAATGGACGTAAGTCCTAATCTGCATCTGATTGTATATGAGTTTACTGTATGTTTTACATGTCTATTTCTGTTGGGTTACACATTGAGTTTTCATAAACTAACTTCTATTTGTCTGTTCTGTACAAGTAATCCATAGACTTAGGCAGATTGATGTAGCGGAGTCTTCGGTGACCACTAGTCTACGAACTAATTTTAATTAAATGTTTTATTATTCAAGGGTTATTTCTGAGAGTTTTGTACTAATTGGACTCTCCGGATTGTTGACTTAAATTTTGGGATTTGGATTTTTCGTTTAATAATTTATTGGGACGACTAGCTAAAAACATGATTTTTACTAAAACAAAGGTTTACTAAACTTACGAATGAGATTTTAAGAAAATAACATTTACTATAACATCCGCTGCAAAATTTTGTTTTGTCAAATAAAACAATTAATTAACATTTTCGAAAATGGATATAAACCAGTATGAGTTGTCTGAACCAAAATGATTTAATGTAATCGTTTTGAAAACCCATTCTTTGTGACATCTCCATATTTGCCCATAATGTCTAGGTCGGGTTTGGGGTGTTACATTTGGTGTCGTTGTTGTCATTGGCAGCATCACCCTTTGTAATGGGCCAATCATTAGCTGGTTTATGAAAAACAAAATTGGGTGTCGTTGTTGTCATTGGTGGCACCAGATTGAAGTATGATTATATAAAACGTTCAGGGACCTGATGAAGCAATTACCCTTTTAGATTGGATGAAAAAAGGGGTGCCGCCATGATTGCTAGCGGCTCCAATTAAATGCTTTTGCATGTTAGGTCTATTCCCTTTTAAAACTAAATTTAAATAGCCCTTAAAAAATATAAGAATAACAAAAATAAACCTTTTTCATTTTATTTATTTATTTATTTTAAAAATAAACTTAAAAACTATATAATTTTTTACTTAAATTACCCAAATATATCCCTAAAAATTTTTCCTCAAGTTTTAAATAATAATTTTTTATTTGAGGAAAATTCTTAAGGGATATATTTGGATAATTTAAATAATAATTTTATATAATTTTTTAATTTTATTTTTTAAAATTTATAAAAAATGAAAGGAGTTTAATTTTATTATTCTTATATTTTTTTAAGAGCTATTTAAATTTAATTTTAAAAGGGAATAGACTTAACATGCAAATAGACCATAATTTTCAAAGTATTTAATTGGAAGCCGCCAACAATCATGGCGGCACCCTTTTTTCATCCAATCTAGAAAGGGTAATTGCTTCATCATGTCCTTGAATATTTTATATAATCACGCTTCAGTCCAGTGCCGCTAATGTCAACGACGACACCCAAATTTTTTTTTTCTAAAACCAACCAATAATTGACCCATTATGGCAACAACAGCACTGAAATTACTGTTCAAAACCGATCATTTTCATATATAATTTTACAAATAAATTGTTTTTATAAATAATTAATTTTATTTAAATTATTTCTAAAAAAACCAATTTTTTAAAATTTCAAATTATATATACCCAATATAATATTCTCTTGCACCATAAATTGTTGACTAGCTTTGTTTTTATATACTTATTTGATTGTTGAGACAGTTGAGCTAATTTTTTATAGTCGCCATTTCCTCGTTTTCAACATGTCAATTTTAAGGATAAAAAATTGAATATTTACTTTTATATAGTATGCCAAATTAATACTTAATTATTCAGTATTAGGTAAGTTTATTATTAATTAATAAAACATTATTTTTAATAAATTATTTTTTCATTTTTTAAATATGAAAAATTTTAAACCTACTTTGGATATCAATGCCATTTTAATAAGATATTTTTTAGATACAATGCCTAGAATTACTTATAGTTCATCTCCAATTCATAAATAGAAAGATAATACGCCTCAACGCATTTAAACCCACATTCTCCTGCATTGACAACGATGTTCATACTAATTGAACTAATACTCAATCTGCATTTCAATAAAATATTTAGATAAGAAAGAAGATACTAATTTTATTGATAACTTTCAATTATAAATAGATACCTTTGATTAAATTTGCTTATTTTTCCTTTTGGATCTTGTGTCTTAATTCCAATGTAAATATATTTTTTTAAATTGAAAAATATGTTAAATAAATTGTGAAAAGTATCATTATTCCAAGAGTCAAGCGTCCATGTTTGAATGGTTATTTTTTAGGTTAAAGTATTATATGAGTTTTCGTGCCTTTCTAAAATTTAAAACTATATTTTTTGTAATTTTATTTTTAAGAATTTTTTTATATTTTAAAATTTAAATTTAATTGTTAATATCATTATTTCTTTGATTTAATTTGTTAGTATGACATGTTAAAATAAAAAAAATTACTTGACATGTAATTAAAAAATTATGTTGTAATGAATTTAAATTTAACAATTAAAATTTTAATAGTATTAATAACTGAAATTAAATTCTAAATTTTTAAAAATAAAAATACAAAAATTAAATTCTAAAATTTTAAAAAAACATATCCACTTAGCATATTTCAACCTAACTTTTATTAGATAATTTTCGTTGTTTTTTTTTCTCCAAAGAATTTGGTAGCTATATAGTGGGAATTTCGTCACTGAATTTGACTAATTTGTATTTTTTTGATGATTCAAATGACTTTTCAACACTCTCTAAGTGTATCAAATATATCATATGATCGTATATATCAAATTTCAAGTCAAGAAGTTTACTGTCTTTTTATGGATGGCTAAAATTATACTCAATTTGGCTTTTTCTTCTCCTCGAAACTTTCAATTGCAATCAATATAATATATACTAAAATAATTAAAAAAACTCTGAGTAGCTAATTTTCTTAATATACTTTTGACATAATAGAGTTATCAATTTTGATCAGAGTTTAAAATTTGATTTGAAGAATTTAAATATAAATTTTATTTAATTCAATTTGATAATAAAAAATTAAATTTAGATTGATACATTTTGAATTTAAAATGATCTTAATCTAAAAATAGTCTAAATCTAGATCACTTTGAAATTTCTAAAATTCGAACTAATTTATCCTAATGACCTGACCGCTTAATTAATAGATCTAGGTATTAAGGGGTGTTTGATTAATTACTCTTAGGTTAGGAAAAATATCGATATTATGAAATTGTTATTGTGAACTTGTGTTTCTATATATTTAAGCATTTGTACTGATTTTGCTTGTGATGGGGCTTATAGTAAGCTTCATAGCTCATTCTCTTTTGATTTTCATCTTTTAGATAACTCATCAGATTAGGACGTGGATACGACATCCGGAAGATCTCGACTCGATCTTATTTATTATAACATTTTAAAGTTATTATTTGATATTTTAATATTATTCAAAAACTATATTATTTTATTTTGAACTGTACATGAGACTTAGGTTTTGGTTTTAATAGCATGCATGTCTTTTAAATTGTTTCTTTTTAATACGATAAAATATGAATTATAATCAAATATGTATGAAATATAGATTTTATTAAAATAATGTAAAAATCAGTTTTCCGCTACTAAGTTTATAAATAAATTTTAGAAGAATAAATAAATTAGCTAATGTTTCAAAAATAGCCACCATTACAGGAAAAAAAGTTGAAATTAATTGGGTTTTGTTAACTCATGTGGTTTTTGAAAATATGCTAAGTTTTCTACTAACATTAACAAATGTTTTAAATTAACTGTTTTAGAAACCCCTAACACTACTAGACCATTTCAGTGGCTGATGTAATATCTCGAATTCGAGTTTGATGTATGTCGACTGAGTCTTTAAAATATCAACATTGTATCAAATATGTTTTCCATTAGCATAGTAGTTAATGTAAGTGTTAAATGTCAATTAGGATGTGGAAAATATTTAAACACATGGATTAAACTGTAAACTTACGTATATTTACCACATGAAAATTTTGGATTTGACATATTGAAAAAATAGTGTCAATAAAATTTTAAATATACGGTACATATATATATTCTACTCTCAAATTTGAATTGGCATCTAACGCCTAATATAATTGTTTAACTAATGAAAGGACTTGATTGATATGATACTAATACTTTAAAGACTGAATTGAGACATTTTAAAAAATTGAAAATGAATTATAAATATGTATACTTTGAGAAAATTATGCCATAAGGAGTCACTCGTAAAGTATGGTAGTAAACAAGTTACGTTGCTTAGTCCTTGTTCAAACTTGACATGCTCTATTATAAAAATCAATGAAAAAATCAGTCTTCTGGTCTGAAGGAAGTGCATGCACCGATTTAACTTCATTCAATTTTAAATTCTTTTATACATTTGTTGAAGACTTAAGATACTTAAATATTATTTATAATTTCAAAAAGGTTTCTTGCATTAATATATTATTAATAATTTTTTGACTTAACAAAAAAAATATTATTTTTATTAATTTTAAAAATAGTTTATTTATTATATTTAAATATGAAAAAAGTTTGATACTTAGAATTTTAAGAATATAACCTTTCTGTTGTAAATTTCATTTACCTTAAAATAATAATTTTTCCTAAGTTTCTAAATTCATCCATTTAAAAACAAGTCTAAAATCCTAAAGAGAGAGGGTCAAATAAATGACAAATTTATTTATTTTAAAATGCTAATGAGTAAACAAATACATTTGATTGCTAAGGATTAAAAGTAACATGACAAACATTTTTTTAAAGTAAATTTTACTTCAAAATAAGTCAGTATTTTAAATACTAGAGAGTCGTATTATTCTTACTTTCCACTGATATTTCCTAAGAAATTAATATAAGATTACGGGTGGATTGAGGTCATAAATTCTGTGAAGAGTATGTCAAAAGCAGAGAAAAGAATAAATATCATTCATGCCCTCAAACATTTTGATCGAACTGCAAAAGTTTATAATCAATTGAGGATATTTTTAACAGACATCAACTTTGAATAAAAAAGAATCAAACTAAAGACAAATCCACATTGCTTTTAATCTATTTGTAATTCTCATGCACTTTGTTTTCTTGAATTTAAGTTCTCCTTTTTTGACTTAAAATATCACCACTATTTTTCTTACCTATAAATACATGCAACAATTGCACTCTTATCCTCACACAAATTCTGTGCCAAATTTCAAGAGCAAACCAAAAAAGGCTGCAAATTAAGCTTTTGATCAATCGAAATGGCTTCACAAGTTTCTCAGATGCCTTCTCCATCACCCCTTTCTTCCAATAAGGATGAAATGCGTCCCAAAGCCGATTTTCAGCCTAGCATTTGGGGAGATTTCTTCCTCAATTGTCCCGACAAGGTATACATACATATCACCATATTGATATAATCTTAACATATTATTTGTTTAATTATTTAGTGATTCAATATGAAGAAATTTTCATTATTTTGAGCAGAATATTGATGCTGGAACTGAAAAACGCCACCAACAATTGAAAGAAGAAGTGAGGAAGATGATTGTGGCACCAATGGCTAATTCAACCCAAAGTTAGCCTTCATTGATTCAGTCCAAAGACTGGGTGTGAGTTACCATTTCACCAAGGAGATCGAAGATGAACTAGAGAATATCTACCATAACAACAATGATGCCGAGAACGACCTCTACACTACATCTCTTCGATTCCGACTACTCCGAGAGCATGGATACAATGTTTCATGCGGTAATTATTGGAACAACAGCATAGTGTTTTTAAGTTTCTTGAGAATATAATAGCATGGAATGTTTGATAACGATATTTCAATTTGGGGAATTTCATCTCAGACGTATTCAACAAGTTTAAAGACGAGCAAGGGAATTTCAAGTCATCCGTGATAAGCGATGTTCGAGGATTGTTGGAACTTTACCAAGCTTCCTATTTGAGGGTTCATGGTGAAGATATATTGGATGAAGCAATTTCTTTCACCACCAACCATTTAAGCCTTGCAGTAGCATCTTTGGACCATCCTTTATCAGAAGAGGTTTCTCATGCTTTGAAACAATCAATTCGAAGAGGCTTGCCAAGGGTTGAGGCAAGGCATTATCTTTCAGTATACCAAGATATTGAGTCCCATAATAAGGCTTTGTTGGAGTTTGCTAAGATCGACTTCAACATGTTACAATTTTTGCATAGGAAAGAGCTAAGTGAGATTTGTAGGTATGTTTTTAATCTCTTTCACTCATTTTTTTTCTTTTTCATCTTTTTTATTTATTTATTTTTTAATGGAAGGAGGGTTGAATTTATAGGTGGCATCATTCTCAGTATAGGAGACGAGTTGCAAATGCTAATATTTTAATCTTATTAAATAGCAGAAGTTAAAAGTGACGGCATGAAACTTGGATTCATCTTTTTTACCTATATCATTTTACTTATATATATTTTAAAATTTGAGGGAGCCAATTGACTTCAATCTAGTATATCATGAATGTGAAATTAATTAAAACTTTGATTATTCATTAATGGGGTTTTTTATGATACAATTCTTTTAGGTGGTGGAAGGATTTAGACTTTCAAAGAAAGCTGCCATATGCAAGAGATAGAGTGGTTGAAGGCTATTTTTGGATCTCGGGAGTGTACTTTGAGCCCCAATATTCACTTGGTAGAAAGATGTTGACAAAAGTGATAGCAATGGCATCTATTGTAGATGATACATATGACTCATATGCAACATATGAAGAGCTCATTCCCTATACAAATGCAATTGAGAGGTCAGATTTCTTTAGTTGAAGTTAACATTCAATTATATATCTCATGGAATGATAAAATATAACATTGAAATTGGATTCAGGTGGGATATCAAATGCATAGATGAACTTCCAGAATACATGAAACCAAGCTACAAGGCACTGTTAGATGTTTATGAAGAAATGAAACAACTGGTGGCTGAGCATGGGAGACAATATCGTGTTGAATATGCGAAAAATGCGGTATGTACATCATCAAACATATATTTTGTACACAAAAGATAAGATATTAGTTAAATTGTAGATTTGAATAAACAACTAACTTGAATAACAATATATAATCATTTAAATATTATTTTTGAATTTGAATTGATATTCGTAATAATTATTGGGATTTTGTTGCCTCAGATGATACGACTTGCTCAGTCTTACCTTGTGGAAGCCAGATGGACTCTTCAAAACTACAAACCATCATTCGAGGAGTTTAAGGCAAATGCATTGCCAACTTGTGGTTATGCCATGCTTGCTATTACATCTTTCGTCGGCATGGGAGATATCGTAACACTAGAAACCTTTAAATGGGCAGCCAATGATCCTAAGATCATTCAAGCTTCCACAATTATTTGTAGGTTTATGGATGATGTTGCTGAACACAAGGTATAATAATATATTTATATAATTACAAGAAACCGAACTCTTAACTAAATAATTGAGTGTCTTTGTAATGAAATCAAACGATGGTTTTTTATCATGATCTGAAACAATTAAAGTTTAATGTTTATATATGTATAATATTTAGTCTTAAATAGAAGAATAAGAAAAAAAAACCTAGCTTCATTTTAACGTAACTAGAGAGGAAGTATCGTCAAAAAAGGTATATAGTGATTGAATAATTTTGATTTTATTATGGTTGCAGTTCAAGCATAGGAGAGAAGACGATTGCTCAGCAATCGAGTGTTACATGGAAGAATATGGCGTAACAGCACAAGAGGCATATGATGTATTCAACAAGCATGTTGAGAGTGCTTGGAAGGATTTAAATCAAGAGTTTTTGAAACCAACAGAAATGCCAACAGAGGTTTTGAATCGTAGCCTAAACCTTGCAAGGGTGATGGATGTGCTTTACAGGGAAGGCGATGGCTATACATATGTTGGAAAAGCGGCAAAGGGTGGAATCACTTCATTGCTCATTGAACCAATTGCACTTTGAAATTATGTTAATTTTTCCTCTCCAAGCTTGTTTCTTAAGAAATAGTTATTAAGTTCTAATTAATAATGTTTTATAATATTCATATATTATAAAAGAAAGTCCAAATCGATTGTCTTTGTACTTATTGCCTTATATTAATTCAATAAGGTTCTTTCCAAACTTTTCATTGTGAAAAATCTTCTATTTTATATATTATTTGATTTTATATATATACATATATATATATTGGTATAAAAGAATATGTAATATAAAATAAGATGAGTTATACCGGAATTAAGATTAAAAAGAATCTACTAAACATTACCACCTAAAGTTTATTCAGATAAGTTTTGAATTCTTTATTTATTTAATTCGGTATATCATTAAGTTTGAAAAATAAAATATTTGAGAAATTATTTTATAAATCATTCCTATTACATCATTTATAGTTTATTTTCAATTATTTAATGACATTTCAATAACTTTTTTCATATCATTGACAAAATTTTGGTAATTTTTTAACCTTGAACCATGACCCTAAATCCCAAATCCTAAACATTAAATCCAAAGTTTTAAACCCTAAACCTTGAATATTGACCTCAAATCCTAAACCCCAAACGTTGAACATTGACCTCAAACCCTAAACCTTAAATATCAAATTATAAACCAAAACTTGAACATTAAATCCCAAACCTGAATCTTGAACCTTGAACCTTAAACCTTAAATCTCGAATTCTAAATTCTAAACCTTGAACAATATTTGGTTTGGGGTTCAGTGTTTGAAATCTGAATTCGAGATAAAATAATTACCATAATTATAAGTCAATGACATAAAAAAATTACTAAAATACCATTAAATAACTGGAAATGGACCATAAATAATATAATTGAAATGATCGGTTAAAGAATTTCTCTAAAATATCCTTTATTAGTTTCCACTTAAAAGTCAACAAATTTATAACCAATCCCAAAAAATCAGGAGTGAATTTCTAATTTGTGTTACACAATATGTTGCATCACATGTAATAAATTTTGTAAAAAGATAAATGTATTTTTTAACGAAACTATCAAATTTAACCATTAGTAGATGATAAAAGTTTTTGGAATCAAATAAACTATATTATAATTTATGTTATACAATGTAGTAAAATATATAAAAATATTGTAATGCTGTAATATATTTTGTAATGACTATTTTCACCAACCAAAATAAATTATTAAATTTGAAATAACGTAAATGTTAAGTTTCTAATATATAATATTATATATGTACGTATGTATGAGTCTAAGTACTGACGGCTACCAAAACAAAATGTTTTAAATCAAAGAAAAAAAATAATGAGTAAACTATATTATTAGTAACTAAATTATGAGTAGATTTTTATTTTGTTCACTTAATTAAAAATTTATAAATTAATTATAAATGCTTTCTAGATTTGACACTTTTTAGTTAGTATAATTATAATTTTAGTCCTCGATTTTTATACTTTATGTCAATTTGACCCTGATGATGTAGTCGTAAATCATCTAAAAATTTGACTAGGGCAAGTGTACCTATAAATTAATAGTATAGTTACGGTGAGCAAAGATATCGTTCACATGTTGACTAAAACTACTGTAAATTAATAATTTTCTATTATTTAACTGATAAATTCGAATAATTGATTAAAAAATAAATTTAACTAAACAAGTTGCTAACGAACACAACAAAGAACAATTAAGGAAAATAAACGGTTAACAACCAAGAAGCGAAACAATACTCAGGAAAGAATTCACCTAGATTCCATCTGTCATTATCGATCTAAATTACACAATTTCTTCACTTAATATATTGATCCGTAGAAATCCCTAAATTATGCTAATATCTCTCTTCAAGACTAAGAGCAACTGACTCTAGGTTGATTAATTGAATTTGTTTCTAATTAAAACCTGTATTATCGCTTTAACTCGATCAATGGATCCCCCTATTAGATTTGACTCTAGTCTAATAGATTTATGTTGTCCTATTTCTAGGATTGCAGGCAACATCACTCAATTATATTAGATCTACTCTTAAATAGGGTTTATTCCTCCTCTGATTTAAGCTCATCAAACATGGATTGATAATCTAGAAATATCAAACCAAGAATTAAGCACACATAATTGAGAACAAGATCCAAAAATTTATTTGTAAAAATAGAAATCAAATAACACAATCTATCCTAGGGTTCATCTCCTAGGTATTTGGAAAATCAGTTCATGATAACAAATAAAAACATCCCAAAGACAGTATAACCACAAGAAATAAAGAAACTCTTAATAAACTTCAAAGAAATCAAAAGGAGATATTCAATCTAATTTTCTTTCCTATTTTACTAAAACATTTACCTCTAAAATGAATTTGGACAAATAATTTTCAGATTCATTTGAACCAGATACATTCTTGACATAAACTTCGAAGTCATAAAGTTATTAAAAATAAAAAATTATTAAGATTGTAAAATTATTTAAAAATATAAATAATTAAATAATTACTAAAAAAATCTAAAATTATATTTTTTTTATAAAAAACACAGAATTTATAGGCTCAAAATGAACCTGGACAAATTATTATTCATATTAATTTGAACCTGGATAATTTTTTCTCTGGGGTCATTTTGGATGTAAATTTCGAATGTTGTAAAAATTGTTTAAAAAATAATTAAAAATAATAAATAATTATGAATAATTATTAAAAATGTAATATATATTACTTTTTATTTTTTAAATGATATGTGATAATATAATTTGGTGAAAATGATACTAAGAAAAAGATGGAAGTATGATATTACATTAATAAATGACAAAATATTCTAAATATTTAATTATCTTTGTTGTAGGCCAATTTTAGCCCATTTACATCAAAACCCAATTTAGCCTTACCTAACCCACTAAAATTAAACCCAAAACCCAAAATCTTAACTACCCAAAGCCAAATTTACATCAAAACCCCAATGGCCCAAACCCTAAGCCCAAATCAAAATAAAAAAACCTAGCCCACAACTTAAACTTTTCTCAACTAGCCACTCCTTTTCCACCACCAACTCCACTAGCCACACCTTTTCCACCACCAACTCCACTTTTCCACCACCAACTCCACTAGCCACACCTTCTCCACCACCACTTGTACCTACAAATGAATATATAAACAATAAAAAAATATTTTGTAAATGGCTATATAAGCCTTCTCATATTTTGTATCCGGGGGGAAGATTTTTTTGGAGAGTTTTTGGGAGAGAAAGTTATTGTAAAGGATTTTTGGAGAGGTTTCTTTTTAAAGTAATCAAGGAGAAGAGTTATTGTGAATGCTAGTTTTTGGAGAAGCTAGTTTTTTTGGAGATTAATCAAAATCAAAGCAAAAGAGGTTTCTTTGTCTATTCTCATTTTAAGTTCTTTGTTTACTTATTGTTTTCCTTTCAATCTTATTTTGTTTCTTTTATACGAAAGTAAAAAATAAAAGGAGGAAGCTTACCCATTTTTACCGAAAAAGATTTTTTGAGGTCCGGCTGCCATGTACGGTGGCGTCGGCGGCGGTCCGACGACCGGACGATGGCCGGCCTTGTGGCCGAAAATCACCCACCCTCTCCCTTTCTTTTTTTGTTATTATTATATTTCTTAATATTATATTATATATATTCTTTTAATATATTAGGTATATTTTAAATTTTATATTACGTATATATATATTTTATACTATTTTATTTATATATCTTTAATATTATATTATTTATATATATATATATATATTTTTCTACATGTTATCTTATGTATATATCTTAACTATATTATGTATGTATTTTTAACACTATATTATGTACATATTTTTAATATTATCATGTATTTATTTTTTATATATGTACATATTGATGTAGTATTATTAATAGTATTTTTTTTAACATCATTATTATTTCTAATATATATTATGTACATCTTTTTTATTTCTATTTTATTTTTTATTTGTCAATATTAATTATTATTCTAATATTTTGATATTTTATATTTTATATATTTTATTATTCCCATCATTGTTCGCATTTTTTGACAATAATATTCTTGGATTTTTTTTTACTATCATTTTAAAAACTTTTTACATTTTAATTTTAAGAATAAGGCAATGTACCAATTTTAACATTAAGTCATCGATTTCATCGCTATGTTGGGTGAAATTAATTGGCTCGTGTTAAAAACGGGACGTCCTTCTAAAAAACAAAAAAACTTGCAACTTCTCATTTCCTTCAATCGGATCACACTTAAATGTCAAATTGAATTCGTATTTTTGAAAATAAGACAACATGTGTTTAATAAGATACCAATTTTGGGCGTCGCGAGGGTGCCAATACCTTCCTCGTGCGTAACCGACTCCCGAACCCTAAATTTTCTCTGGATTTTAACGTAGACCTAAACTCAGCCTTTTATTTGTTTTAATAAAAGATCTAATAGGTGTCCGATCACACCTAGGAAAAAGGATCGGTGGCGACTCCCTATTTATTTCAAAAATCAAACGTCAAATTTCAAAAAAAATTCAATAAATCGCCACAATTAGCGACCAAGCTAAGCTAAAATTTTTACGTCGCTACAGCTGGCGACTCCACTCGGGAAAGTCTTTTTGAGAGTCGTGTCTGGAATTAAACACGTTTTGTCAAAATTTTCAAATTTCCTTGTTCAAAGTAAATATTTGGTCGTGATCCGAAAATCTTGTTTTCAAAATTCATGCATTTGTATCGTGCTGTAAATATTTCTTCTAACTTGCTTATTTGGTTGTTTTTTAGTTTTTAATTTTTATGGTTTTAATTTTGGTTTAGTTTCTTTAAGTGAAACGTAAAGGTTTATGAGTTGTTCCCCACACACCGTGCACTTGCATTTTCGCATAACATGAGCTCTCTACCCGGGCTCCGTCCGTTTAAGTGAAAGTAAACGCTACGCCTTCGTGAGTTAACTCGTCCCTCCGCACAGGCTAGTGAATACTTTCGGGTTGCATATGATTTATGCTTTCGTGAGTTAACTTGTCCCTCCGCATAGGCATAAGTAAATGTAACCCCTCGAATTGAACTCGTGAGCCTGTGATAGGCTATGACCGAGGCTCCGTGCTAATCTTAGCAGATGATAGTACGAGCAATTCAAGTACCTGTCTAGAACCAAAACCGCATATAGTGAACCATACGAGCCACCCAACTAGAGCCATGCCAAACCTCCACTCGTTTAGTAGTCACCGAAATAAGTACACGAGAAAAGCACATCTTACCTTCTATTTCTTTTACATTTGTGCTTTCTAAGCAAGGGAATCGAGTCCACTGGACCAAGTAGCTTAATTTGTTAGATTTTCCATAGTTTTTCTCTGTTTATATGTGTTGCGCTAACCAAGGTCGTTTGTCTGTATTTTTATTTTTCATCATGCATCGAAGGCATCTTGTTAGGAAAGTGTTGATTAGAGATTGGTTGCCAAAAACGGGTTTCTAATGGAGGAGTCAATTATACGAGTGACCGAAACGTTGTGTTATACTCCTTTGATTAAGGAAATGCCTAAATAGGGGCTATCTTGAAATTAACACCAATTTTTTGCATTTCTTTCATGACTAACAGTCATTTGACATTCATGCATTCATTCATTCATTGCATATTCCATACTCGTTCACTGAGGTTAAAACATACAATTCGCTAGTTGTGCATACCATACGGGAAACCAGGGACATTCCACGAAAAACTGCCTAGCCTTTAAGAGAAGAGTTCAAGGACTCATTGATGCAGGTATCCTACGATTCGATAGTGCCAGTAATGCAACTGGGAACCCATTCCCTAACCATATCGAAAGGGATGTGAGCATAGTGGGGAAAGTGGACGAATGGAAAGTCAGAAGATGTGTTTCGGAAATAAGGACGCCTCTACAGAAAATCTGGGAGGTACTGGTTAAGAAAGGATTGCTTTGTCACCCCGATAGAATTCTCAGAGAAGAAGGTCAAAGTTTTTGCAATTTCCATGGAATTGTAGGACACGACATTTAGTTGTGTGAGGATTTTAAAAGGTTGCTTCAAGACCGGATGGATAATAAGGAGATTAAGATCCTTAACAAAAGGGAAGAGACCAATGAAAGAGAAGTATGCGCCTCTGATAGCCAGTCATCAGGTCCCCTTATAGCGCTGATCAACCGTTAGTAATTTATTACGATGCGATGAAAGAGCCGATGAAACCAAAAATGATAATCGAAGTACCATCTTCTTTCCCTTATAAGGACAATAAAGCAGTACTATGGAAATATGACGTTAATATCGTCACACCTGAAGATGAAAAACCCAAAGCCATGACTGGAAGCGTCGGGGAATTAGGTCATTTCACTCGTAGTGGAAGATGTTATTCGAAGGAGATAAAGAAGAACAGTGACTTGAAACAGAAAGGAAAAGCACCGATGTATGTGACCGATGATGAGGATGAAATTGCACCTGAACAAGAAGCTAAAAATCCTGTGGACGAGGAGGAAGCACAGGAATTCTTAAAATTTATCAAGCACAGTGAGTACAACGTGGTAGAACAATTGTGTAAGCAGCCAGCGCGAATCTCGGTATTATCTCTACTGTTGAATTCAGAACCACACCGAAAAGCTCTGCTGAAAGTGTTAAATCAAGCTTATGTGGCAAACAATGTATCCGTTGAAAAACTGGATAGGTGATGAACAACTTGAATGCAGATAATTTCATTTCTTTCAGTGATGATGAAATACCGCCCAATGGTAGAGGCTCAGTGAAAGCATTGCATATCACAACCCGTTGCAAGGGCTACATAATACCGAACGTGCTCATCGATAATGGTTCGGCACTCAACGTTATGCCTTTGGCCACGCTTTCCAGAATTTCGATGGATCTGTCCCATTTAAGGCCCTGTCATTCTACGGTAAGGGCATTCGACAGGACAAGGCGTGAAGTCATGGAAAAAATTGAGATCCCTCTGGAAGTGGGTCCTTACATATATGATGTCGAGTTCCAAGTCATGGACATTACATCCTCATACAACTGCCTTTTGGGAAGACCCTGGATCCATTCTGCTGGAGCGGTCCCATCATCCCTCCATCAAAAGGTGAAATTTATCATGGATGGCTGTTTGGTCACTATCGAGGGAGAAGAAAACATTGTCGCATCTATCTCTGCTGATGCGCCATACCTTGAAGTGAGCAAGGACGTAGTGGAATGCTCCTTCCGATCCCTTGAATTCGTCAATGCCACATTCTTCACTAAGGGAAACAAAATTCCCGTGCCTAAATTGTCGAGAAATACTAGAATGGGTGTCAAGTTGACTGTAGGAAGGGGAGCTCGAGTGAGAAGAGGTTTAGGGAGATATCTGCAAGGAATAGTCAGGGCTCTAAAACCAGTGCATCATAAGGCCCGATACGGTTTGGGGTTCCAGTCGGACATGCGTCAAAGAAGAAGACAGTGGAAGAAAGATCAAGAAAGAAGGACCGTGAGAACCTTAGGCCGAGAACCAGAATGGGAGCCTATGGAATTCCCTCCTTTGTCAAGAACATTTACGTCTGCGAGAATGATATACCCGAGGCAGGAAAATGCACAAGGCACAATGTTAATGATCGAAAAGGGTTTTCAGAACATCAGTATAAATGTCATTGACAAAGGAGCTGACACAAGTAAAGATGTCTCAAGGATACGCCTTTGTCCCCCTGGTTTCATGTTGAACAATTGGACTGCCGAGGACCTTCTTGTAGTTTATAAGTCTTCAGAGTAATGCTCAAACATTAACATTCTATTGTGTCCTTAGATATAATAGAATTCTTTTCTAGGAGCTTGCATTCGCTCTTTATCATTTAAGTGAATATCAATGAAGATGCATTTTGTCACGATTTTTCGCATTATCACTAATTTCATAATCATTTTCTAATTTCATAGCCTATCCTTACATTTGCCTCATTGCCATGACATAACATTTTGTTTGTTGTTTCCAATACTTGGATGTCCCCCGATAGCTTCCTTTTCCATTCAACTTTCAGGTGCTCAGATATTGACGACATGAATAAGCCCGTTACGAATCTTGAAATTGATTTTGAGAAGGCTGTTTGCTCAGGAGAATTTGAAGCCGAAGAAAATGCTGAAGATTATGTCTCGTCTCCCGAATTGTTAAGAATGGTGGAACAAGAGGATAAACAGGTTCTGCCTCATGAAGAATCTGTGGAAACAATAAATTTGGGCACTGAAGAGAGGAAACAAAAGTGAAGATTGGGACTTCTATTTCAGAAAGTACCAGGCATAGTTTGATCACTTTACTCCGCGAATACAAAGATGTTTTCGCGTGGTCATACCAGGACATGCCAGGGCTAGATGAAGATTTAGTGGTCCATAAGCTCCCATTAAAGCCAAAATGCAAGCCCATCCAGCAAAAATAAAGACGGATGAGGCCCGAAATGCTGTTGAAAATAAAAGAGGAAGTCAAGAAACAATTTGACGCTGGCTTCCTACAAGCCTCCAAATATCCAGAATGGGTGGCTAACATAGTCCCGGTACCAAAGAAAGATGGAAAAGTACGAATGTGCGTGGATTACCGTGACCTGAATCGAGCAAGCCCAAAAGATAATTTTCCCTTGCCACATATTGACACGTTTGTGGAAAACACAGCAAAACATTCATTGTTTTCTTTCATGGATGGATTCTCGGGGTATAATCAGATCAAGATGGCCCTGAGGATATGGAGAAAACTACCTTCATAACAATGTGGGAACGTTCTGCTACAAGGTGATGCCATTCGAGTTAAAGAATGCTGGGGCAACATATCAGAGGGCTATGGTGACGTTATTCCATGACATGATGCATAAAGAATTAGAGGTCTACGTCGATGATATGATTGCTAAATCTCGAGGAGAAGAAGAGCATGTAATGAACCTCAAGAAGTTGTTCGAAAGGCTGAGAAAGTTTCAGCTAAAGCTTAATCCAGCCAAATGTACATTCGGGGCTACCTCGGGAAAATTGCTAGGCTTCATTGTCAGTGAAAGAGGTATCAAAGTTGATCTAGATAAAATAAAAGCCATCCAAGAATTACCTCTCCCGCGCACACAAAGGAAGTCAGGGGATTTTTAGGGAGGTTGAATTACATTGCTCGATTCATTGCTCAACTTACCAATCAGTGCGACCCAATTTTTCGACTCCTTCGAAAACATAACCCGGGAGAATGGAACGAGGAGTGCCAAGTGGCCTTCGATAAGATAAAACGGTATTTGTCTAATCCTCCTGTGCTAGTACCACCGACCCCCGGAAAACCCTTAATTTTGTACCTGACCGTGTTTGAAAACTCAATGGGTTGCGTACTGGGGCAACATGATGAGTCAGGGAGAAAAGAAAAGGCGATCTACTACCTCAATAAAAAGTTTACTGAATATGAGGCAAAATATTCGTCTATTGAGAAATATTGTTGCGCTCTGGTTTGGGTAGCTCGGAGACTCAGACAATATATGTTGTATCACACGACATGGCTAATTTCAAAGCTGGACCCAATAAAATACATGATGGAATCGGCGGCACTATCAGGAAGAATGGCACGATAGTAGATCCTCCTTTCGGAATATGACATTGCCTATGTAAGTCAGAAGTCGATAAAAGGGAGCGCAATAGCTGACTTCTTAGCAACTCGAACGACAAAGGAATATGAGCCTTTAAGATTCGATTTCCCAGACGAAGACTTAATGTGCATCACAGAAATAGAATCCGAGTCATCAAAAGAGAAGTCATGGAAGATGTGCTTTGATGGTGCGTCAAATGCTTTAGAGCATGTAATTGGAGCAATCCTGGTATCACCAGAGGGGAATCATTATCCGTTCACTGCAAGACTGAACTTCTTCTGTACCAATAATATCGCAAAATATGAGGACCGTATCATGGGGTTTCGTGCAGCTATCGAACTAAACATCGAGATCTTAGAGGTGTACGGAGACTCAGCCCTAGTGATTTACCAAATCCGTGGAGAATGGGAAGTGAGGGACTCAAAATTGATTAAGTACAGCGATTTAGTGGCTGGATTGATCAAGGAATTCAAAGAAATAACTTTTCATTACTTCCCACGAGAAGAGAACCAACTGGCTGATGCCCTAGCCACTTTGGCTTCAATGTTCAAAGCAAGTAGAGAAGCAGAAATAATGCCCCTCAAAATGAGCATATACGAGGTCCCTGCACACTGTTGTAGCATTGAGAAAGAAGTAGACGGACGGCCTTGGTTCCATGATATCTTAGAATATACCAAGAATCAAAGGTATCCCGAACAAGCGAATGAGAATGATAAAAGAACAATTAGAAGAATGGAAGCGGGATTTGTTCTTGATGGGGATATCCTGTATAAAAGAGGAAAGGATCAGATGCTTTTGAGATGTGTGGATGATGTTGAAGCCAGAAAAATACTTGAAGAGGTCCATGAGGGAATTTGCGGAACGCATACCAATGGTTTCAATATGGCCAGAAAGATCATGAGACTCAGTTATTATTGGCTGACAATGGAAAGTGACTGCATCAATTTTGCCAGAAAATGCCACAAATGTCAAATCTACGGCGATAAAATTCATGTAGCCCCTTCACCCCTTCATGTCATGACTTCTCCGTGGCCTTTTTCTATGTAGGGCATGGATGTCATAGGGCCAATTTCTCCAAAAGCTTCAAATGGACATCGATTCATTTTTGTGGTTATCGATTACTTCACAAAATGGATTGAAGCCGCTTCGTTTGCCAATGTGACGAAGACTGCAGTGTGCAAGTTTTTGAAAAAGGAAATCATTTGCCGATATGGTTTGCCTGAAAGAATCATCTCAGATAATGCCACGAATTTGAACAATAAGATGATGAAAGAAGTGTGCGAGCAGTTCCAAATAAAGCATCATAATTCCTCGCCCTATCGCCCAAAGATGAACGGGGCTGTTGAAGCAGCTAACAAGAACATTAAGAGGATCATTGGGAAAATGACTGAGACATATAAAGATTGGCACGAGAAACTTCTATGTGCTTTGTTTGCATATCGCACATCTGTGCGAACATCTACGGGAGCAACTCCTTTCTCTCTAGTCTATGGAATGGAAGCTGTGCTACCTATCGAGGTTGAGATCCCCTATCTGCGAGTGTTGATGGAATCAAACTTAGAAGAAGCAGAATGGGTTCGAGCTCGATATGATCAGTTGAACCTATTGAAGAAAAACGTCTAAAGGCAATTGTCATGGGCAAATGTACCAAAAGAGAATGATCGCAGCCCATGACAAGAAGGTACGACCAAGAGAGTTCCATGAAGGAGAACTCGTTCTGAGAAAGTTCTCCCAATACAAAAACACCTGCGAGGAAAATGGGCACCAAATTGGGAAGGACCATACGTTGTAAAAAAGGCATTCTCAGGAGGAGCTTTAATCCTTACCGAGATGGATGGGAAGGAGTTACCGAATCCGGTGAATCAGATGCGGTGAAGAAATATTATGCTTAAGATGAAAACTCGAAAATGGCATCTTAAAAAAAAGGATCAGGGCGAAAACCCGAAAAGGGCGTCTGATTAGTACAAAAATATTAGGATGAAAACCCGAGAGGGCGTCCTAATGAAACAAACCTGGCGGTCGAACGATAGGTCAAGTAGTGAGACTACAGTATTTGAAGCACTTCTGAAAGCTCGAAATTTTCTACGCAAGAAGCCATGCTCGAAAAGATTATTGATTGAGGAACGTGGAAGAGTTCATGTGTTGAATATCTAGAGCATTGTATCCGTTGAATACAACCTTTCTTTCTTTTGACATTTTTACTCTCATTGGTTAACTTTCTTTGTTTGCCACATTTGAAATAAAGGAATATGAGATATCCTTTTTATCCCTACCTGACCATTTTCATGCATCTCATTATGTGTTTATTTAATGATAAATAGTGAAATGACATACTCTAAACAAAAGAAATGTCAAGCATTACCCGGATAAGAATTCGATAAGTGCAAGATCTTCAAAGCAAGAACAAAGTTTAACCAAGGGCAAAAGGGTGATATCTGAGAAACGTCGATTACTCGTAAAGCTCGAAGACAGGTATGAGGCCTGATGAGAAGGTCGAGAATCAAAGCAATGAACGCAGATCCTCAACAATCATGGCGAAAATGACATACGACCAATATGCTTAAGGAGCACTGCATAATCATGTAGGCATAAAGGCATTAAGACAAACATGTGCATATCATGATGACATCATGCATGGCATATACAGGTAATCCAGTAAAGCAAGAATCTTGAATGAGAGTCGCACTGAATCAAAGGAAAAGATACCCGAGTTCTACCAAAGGACTGGTTTGGTATTTGATGTTTTAATTCATGCTTTCAGGAAAATCAACTCATATGCGAGAGATGAGTTGAGCCTCAAGACACGTTGAGGTATTTTTAATTGTTGTTTTCAATCAATCATATTGCGAGAAGTGAGTTGAGCCTCAGGGACGCTGAGTATTTTAGTTTTAATTGATCATATTGCGAGAGTGATTAAGCCTTTTAATTTTTTTTTCAATATTTTTCTTCTTTATTGCAGAGGAATCAGTGACTCAATTAATTGTCGAAGTGATTGACTCAGTCAACGCGAGATCAATTCTGTCAAAAAAATCACTCATATTGCGAGGTGAGTTGAGCCTCAGTACACGCCGAGGTATTTTCAATTTCTGTCTTTCAAAAAAAATCCAACTTATATTGCGAGAGGTGAGTTGAGCCTCAGGTCACACGCAAGGTATTTTCAATTTCTGTTTCAAAAAAAATCAACTCGTATTGTGAGAGGGAGTTGAGCCTCAGGTCACACGCCAAGGTATTTTCAATTCTGTTTTTCAATTTCGCCTTTCAAAAAATCAACTCATATTGCGAGAGGTGAGTTGAGCCTTGGCTCACGCGCTGAGCTATTTTCAATTTCTGTTTTCAAAAAAATCAACTCATATTGCGAGAGGTGAGTTGAGCTTTAGATCACACTTGAGGTATTTTTCAATTTTATTTTCAAAAAATAACTTAATGCGAGATGTGAGTTGAGCCCTGGTTCACATGTCGAGGTATTTCAATCTATTTTTCAATTCTGTTTTCAAAATAACTCATATTGCGAGAAGTGAGTTGAGCCCTTAGCTCACTGCTGAGCTATTTCAATTTCTTTTTTTTCAAAAAAATTCAACTCATATTGCGAGAGGTGAGTTGAGCTTTTAATTTCTGGAGAGTTGAGTTGAGTCTTTTAATTTCTATTTTTCAAAAATCAACTCATATTGCAGAGGTGAGTTGAACCTCCAGTCACATATCGAGGTATTTTCAAAATCTACTTTCAAGTTAAGTTCAAAAAATCACTCATATTGCGAGAGGTGAGTTGAGCCTCAGGACACGCTGAGGTATTTTAAATTATATTTTTCAAAAATCAATTCATATTGCGATATGTGAGTGAGCCTTGGGTTCACATGTCGAGGTATTTTCAAAATCTACTTTTGCGAGAGGTGAGTTGAGCCTTGGCTCACGTGCTGAGCTATTTCAATTTCTGTTTTAATGTCAGTTTTACAGAGTCAATCATATTGCGAGAAATGAGTTGAGCTTAGGATCACATGCCGAGTAAAGAATCAATATTAGAGCTGATTGAAGACAACAGATTTTGTCTCCCTGAATTGCAGTGGAGTTAATCGAGGATATCAGATCTTGCCTTTCTAAAGTGGCAGAAGAGAAGACCAAAACCTTATCTCACTGAAGCGATAGAAGAGCATATTGAATTACATTGGAACAGATTGAAGCTACAAGGCATATCTCCGAATTTGCAGTGGATTGAACCAAAGCTACAAGATGCGATGGACTGGAAAGAGACTACCTGGATGAGAAGAGCACAAAGAAGTCCATACTAGCAAGACCGGGCAAAATTGGCCTTTCTTTATATCTTGCTCTATTCTCGTTACACGATAATAAGCAAAGAGGGGCAGCTGTGTAGGCCAATTTTAGCCCATTTACATCAAAACCCAATTTAGCCTTACCTAACCACTAAAATTAAACCCAAAACCCAAAATCTTAACTACCCAAAGCTAAATTTACATCAAAACCCCAATGGCCCAAACCCTAAGCCCAAATCAAAATAAAAAACCTTGCCCACAACTTAAACTTTCTCAACTAGCCACTCCTTTTCCACCACCAACTCCACTAGCCACACCTTTTCCACCACCAATCCACTAGCCACTCTTTCCACACCAACTCCACTAGCCACACACCTTTCCACCACCAACTCCACTAGCCACTCTTTCCACCACCACTCCACTAGCCACCTCTCCACCACCACTTGTACCTACAAATGAAGACATAAACAATAAAAAAATTTTGTAAATGGCTATATAAGCCTTCTCATATTTTGTATCCGGGGGGGAAGATTTTTTGGAGAGTTTTGGGAGAGAAAGTTATTGTAAAGGATTTTGGAGAGGTTTCTTTTTAAAGTAATCAATGAGAAGAGTTATGTGAAGGCTAGTTTTGGAGAAGCTAGTTTTTTGGAGATTAATCAAAAATCAAAGCAAAAGAGGTTTCTTTGTCTATTCTCATTTTAAGTTCTTTGTTTACTTATGTTTCCTTTCAATCTATTTTGTTTCTTTATACGAAAGTAAAAAATAAAAGAGGAAGCTTACCCATTTACCGAAAAAGTTTTTTTGAGGTCGGCTGCCATGTACGGTGGCGCGGCGCGGTCCGAACGGACGATGGCGGCCTGTGCCGAAAATCACCCACCCTCCCCTCTTTTTTGTTATTTTCTTTTTATATATATTTCTTTATTGGTTTTGAAAATACATTTTTTTCTATATTTTTTTTTTTTTATTATTATTTTCTTTTATTTTTTAATCTTAACTATTATTAGTATTTTTTTATTAATATTTTATTATGGTATTTTTTTATTTGTACATATTTTATTATATAGTATATATATTATATATATATTATGTACATCTTTTTTATTTCTATTTATTTTTTATTTGTCAATATTAATTATTATATCTAATATTTGATATTTATATTTTAATATTTTATATCCCATCATTGTTCGCATTTTTTGACAATAAATTCTGGATTTTTTTACTATCATTTAAAAACTTTTACATTTAATTTTAAGAATAAGGCAATGTACCAATTTTAACATTAAGTCATCGATTTCATCGCTATTGGGTGAAATTAATCGGCTCGTGTATAAAAAACGGCACGTCCTCGTAAAAAAACAAAA
>NC_053427.1:4093882-4178912 GCF_007990345.1 Gossypium hirsutum
TCTACTGGCTTCCGTTTGTAATGTTTAATTTCTTTCGTATTTTCTTCCGATCTGTTCATTCATGCTTGTTTTTATTTTTTTTTTTTTTTTTTTTTTTTTTTTTTTTTTTTTTTTTTTAAGTGAACGTAAGTTTTGTTGTTCACTGCACTTATTTTCGTAACTAGCTTTACCGGTCCGTCGTTTAAGTGAAAGTAACGCTACGCCTTCGTGAGTTAACTCGTCCCTCCGCACAGGCTAGTGAATACTTTCGGGTTGCATATGATTTATGCTTTCGTGAGTTAACTTGTCCCTCCGCATAGGCATAAGTAAATGTAACCCCTCGAATTGAACTCGTGAGCCTGTGATAGGCTATGACCGAGGCTCCGTGCTAATCTTAGCAGATGATAGTACGAGCAATTCAAGTACCTGTCTAGAACCAAAACCGCATATAGTGAACCATACGAGCCACCCAACTAGAGCCATGCAAACCTCACTCGTTTAGTAGTCACCGAAATAAGTACACGAGAAAGCACATCTTACCTTCTATTCTTTACATTTGCTTTCTAAGCAAGGGAATCGAGTCCACTGGACCAAGTAGCTTAATTTGTTAGATTTTCCATATTTTTCTCTGTTATATGTGTTGCGCTAACCAAGGTCGTTTGTCTGTATTTTTATTTTCATCATGCATCGAAGGCATCTTGTTAGGAAAGTGTTGATTAGAGATTGGTTGCCAAAAACGGGTTTCTAATGGAGGAGTCAATTATACGAGTGACCGAAACGTTGTGTTATACTCCTTTGATTAAGGAAATGCCTAAATAGGGGCTATCTTGAAATTAACACCAATTTTTGCATTTCTTTCATGACTAACAGTCATTTGACATTCATGCATTCATTCATTCATTGCATATTCCATACTCGTTCACTGAGGTTAAAACATACAATTCGCTAGTTGTGCATACCATACGGGAAACCAGGGACATTCACGAAAAACTGCCTAGCCTTTAAGAGAAGAGTTCAAGGACTCATTGATGCAGGTATCCTACGATTCGATAGTGCCAGTAATGCAACTGGGAACCCATTCCCTAACCATATCGAAAGGGATGTGAGCATAGTGGGGAAAGTGGACGAATGGAAAGTCAGAAGATGTGTTTCGGAAATAAGGACGCCTCTACAGAAAATCTGGGAGGTACTGGTTAAGAAGGATTGCTTTGTCACCCCGATAGAATTCTCAGAGAAGAAGGTCAAAGTTTTTGCAATTTCCATGGAATTGTAGGACACGACATTTAGTTGTGTGAGGATTTAAAAGGTTGCTTCAAGACCGGATGGATAATAAGGAGATTAAGATCCTTAACAAAAGGGAAGAGACCAATGAAGAGAAGTATGCGCCTCTGATAGCCAGTCATCAGGTCCCCCTTATAGCGCTGATCACCGTTAGTAATTTATTACGATGCGATGAAAGAGCCGATGAAACCAAAAATGATAATCGAAGTACCATCTTCTTTCCCTTATAAGGACAATAAAGCAGTACTATGGAAATATGACGTTAATATCGTCACACCTGAAGATGAAAAACCCAAAGCCATGACTGGAAGCGTCGGGGAATTAGGTCATTTCACTCGTAGTGGAAGATGTTATTCGAAGGAGATAAAGAAGAACAGTGACTTGAAACAGAAAGGAAAAGCACCGATGTATGTGACCGATGATGAGGATGAAATTGCACCTGAACAAGAAGCTAAAAATCCTGTGGACGAGGAGGAAGCACAGGAATTCTTAAAATTTATCAAGCACAGTGAGTACAACGTGGTAGAACAATTGTGTAAGCAGCCAGCGCGAATCTCGGTATTATCTCTACTGTTGAATTCAGAACCACACCGAAAGCTCTGCTGAAAGTGTTAAATCAAGCTTATGTGGCAAACAATGTATCCGTTGAAAAACTGGATAGGTGATGAACAACTTGAATGCAGATAATTTCATTTCTTTCAGTGATGATGAAATACCGCCCAATGGTAGAGGCTCAGTGAAGCATTGCATATCACAACCCGTTGCAAGGGCTACATAATACCGAACGTGCTCATCGATAATGGTTCGGCACTCAACGTTATGCCTTTGGCCACGCTTTCCAGAATTTCGATGGATCTGTCCCATTTAAGGCCCTGTCATTCTACGGTAAGGGCATTCGACAGGACAAGGCGTGAAGTCATGGAAAAAATTGAGATCCCTCTGGAAGTGGGTCCTTACATATATGATGTCGAGTTCCAAGTCATGGACATTACATCCTCATACAACTGCCTTTTGGGAAGACCCTGGATCCATTCTGCTGGAGCGGTCCCATCATCCCTCCATCAAAAGGTGAAATTTATCATGGATGGCTGTTTGGTCACTATCGAGGGAGAAGAAACATTGTCGCATCTATCTTGCTGATGCGCCATACCTTGAAGTGAGCAAGGACGTAGTGGAATGCTCCTTCCGATCCCTTGAATTCGTCAATGCCACATTCTTCACTAAGGGAAACAAATTCCGTGCCTAAATTGTCGAGAAATACTAGAATGGGTGTCAAGTTGACTGTAGGAAGGGGAGCTCGAGTGAGAAGAGGTTTAGGGAGATATCTGCAAGGAATAGTCAGGCTCTAAAACCAGTGCATCATAAGGCCGATACGGTTTGGGGTTCAGTCGGACATGCGTCAAAGAAGAAGACAGTGGAAGAAAGATCAAGAAAGAAGGACGGAGAACTTAGGCGAGAACCAGAATGGGAGCCTATGGAATTCCCTCCTTTGTCAAGAACATTTACGTCTGCGAGAATGATATACCCGAGGCAGGAAAATGCACAAGGCACAATGTTAATGATCGAAAAGGGTTTTCAGAACATCAGTATAATGTCATTGACAAAGGAGCTGACACAAGTAAAGATGTCTCAAGGATACGCCTTTGTCCCCTGGTTTCATGTTGAACAATTGGACTGCCGAGGACCTTCTTGTAGTTTATAAGTCTTCAGAGTAATGCTCAAACATTAACATTCTATTGTGTCCTTAGATATAATAGAATTCTTTTCTAGGAGCTTGCATTCGCTCTTTATCATTTAAGTGAATATCAATGAAGATGCATTTTGTCACGATTTTTCGCATTATCACTAATTTCATAATCATTTTCTAATTTCATAGCCTATCCTTACATTTGCCTCATTGCCATGACATAACATTTTGTTTGTTGTTTCCAATACTTGGATGTCCCCGATAGCTTCCTTTTCCATTCAACTTTCAGGTGCTCAGATATTGACGACATGAATAAGCCCGTTACGAATCTTGAAATTGATTTTGAGAAGGCTGTTTGCTCAGGAGAATTTGAAGCCGAAGAAAATGCTGAAGATTATGTCTCGTCTCCCGAATTGTTAAGAATGGTGGAACAAGAGGATAAACAGGTTCTGCCTCATGAAGAATCTGTGGAAACAATAAATTTGGGCACTGAAGAGAGGAAACAAAAAGTGAAGATTGGGACTTCTATTTCAGAAAGTACCAGGCATAGTTTGATCACTTTACTCCGCGAATACAAAGATGTTTCGCGTGGTCATACCAGGACATGCCAGGGCTAGATGAAGATTTAGTGGTCCATAAGCTCCCATTAAAGCCAAAATGCAAGCCCATCCAGCAAAAATAAAGACGGATGAGGCCCGAAATGCTGTTGAAATAAAAGAGGAAGTCAAGAAACAATTTGACGCTGGCTTCCTACAAGCCTCCAAATATCCAGAATGGGTGGCTAACATAGTCCCGGTACCAAAGAAAGATGGAAAAGTACGAATGTGCGTGGATTACCGTGACCTGAATCGAGCAAGCCCAAAAGATAATTTTCCCTTGCCACATATTGACACGTTGTGGAAAACACAGCAAAACATTCATTGTTTTCTTTCATGGATGGATTCTCGGGGTATAATCAGATCAAGATGGCCCCTGAGGATATGGAGAAAACTACCTTCATAACAATGTGGGGAACGTTCTGCTACAAGGTGATGCCATTCGAGTTAAAGAATGCTGGGGCAACATATCAGAGGGCTATGGTGACGTTATTCCATGACATGATGCATAAAGAATTAGAGGTCTACGTCGATGATATGATTGCTAAATCTCGAGGAGAAGAAGAGCATGTAATGAACCTCAAGAAGTTGTTCGAAAGGCTGAGAAAGTTTCAGCTAAAGCTTAATCCAGCCAAATGTACATTCGGGGCTACCTCGGGAAAATTGCTAGGCTTCATTGTCAGTGAAAGAGGTATCAAGTTGATCTAGATAAAATAAAAGCCATCCAAGAATTACCTCTCCGCGCACACAAAAGGAAGTCAGGGGATTTTTAGGGAGGTTGAATTACATTGCTCGATTCATTGCTCAACTTACCAATCAGTGCGACCCAATTTTTCGACTCCTTCGAAAACATAACCCGGGAGAATGGAACGAGGAGTGCCAAGTGGCCTTCGATAAGATAAAACGGTATTTGTCTAATCCTCCTGTGCTAGTACCACCGACCCCGGAAAACCCTTAATTTGTACCTGACCGTGTTTGAAAACTCAATGGGTTGCGTACTGGGGCAACATGATGAGTCAGGGAGAAAAGAAAAGGCGATCTACTACCTCAATAAAAAGTTTACTGAATATGAGGCAAAATATTCGTCTATTGAGAAATATTGTTGCGCTCTGGTTTGGGTAGCTCGGAGACTCAGACAATATATGTTGTATCACACGACATGGCTAATTTCAAAGCTGGACCCAATAAAATACATGATGGAATCGGCGGCACTATCAGGAAGAATGGCACGATAGTAGATCCTCCTTTCGGAATATGACATTGCCTATGTAAGTCAGAAGTCGATAAAAGGGAGCGCAATAGCTGACTTCTTAGCAACTCGAACGACAAAGGAATATGAGCCTTTAAGATTCGATTTCCCAGACGAAGACTTAATGTGCATCACAGAAATAGAATCCGAGTCATCAAAAGAGAAGTCATGGAAGATGTGCTTTGATGGTGCGTCAAATGCTTTAGAGCATGTAATTGGAGCAATCCTGGTATCACCAGAGGGGAATCATTATCCGTTCACTGCAAGACTGAACTTCTTCTGTACCAATAATATCGCAAAATATGAGGACCGTATCATGGGGTTTCGTGCAGCTATCGAACTAAACATCGAGATCTTAGAGGTGTACGGAGACTCAGCCCTAGTGATTTACCAAATCCGTGGAGAATGGGAAGTGAGGGACTCAAAATTGATTAAGTACAGCGATTTAGTGGCTGGATTGATCAAGGAATTCAAAGAAATAACTTTTCATTACTTCCCACGAGAAGAGAACCAACTGGCTGATGCCCTAGCCACTTTGGCTTCAATGTTCAAAGCAAGTAGAGAAGCAGAAATAATGCCCCTCAAAATGAGCATATACGAGGTCCCTGCACACTGTTGTAGCATTGAGAAAGAAGTAGACGGACGGCCTTGGTTCCATGATATCTTAGAATATACCAAGAATCAAAGGTATCCCGAACAAGCGAATGAGAATGATAAAAGAACAATTAGAAGAATGGAAGCGGGATTTGTTCTTGATGGGGATATCCTGTATAAAAGAGGAAAGGATCAGATGCTTTTGAGATGTGTGGATGATGTTGAAGCCAGAAAAATACTTGAAGAGGTCCATGAGGGAATTTGCGGAACGCATACCAATGGTTTCAATATGGCCAGAAAGATCATGAGACTCAGTTATTATTGGCTGACAATGGAAAGTGACTGCATCAATTTTGCCAGAAAATGCCACAAATGTCAAATCTACGGCGATAAAATTCATGTAGCCCCTTCACCCCTTCATGTCATGACTTCTCCGTGGCCTTTTTCTATGTAGGGCATGGATGTCATAGGGCCAATTTCTCCAAAAGCTTCAAATGGACATCGATTCATTTTTGTGGTTATCGATTACTTCACAAAATGGATTGAAGCCGCTTCGTTTGCCAATGTGACGAAGACTGCAGTGTGCAAGTTTTTGAAAAAGGAAATCATTTGCCGATATGGTTTGCCTGAAAGAATCATCTCAGATAATGCCACGAATTTGAACAATAAGATGATGAAAGAAGTGTGCGAGCAGTTCCAAATAAAGCATCATAATTCCTCGCCCTATCGCCCAAAGATGAACGGGGCTGTTGAAGCAGCTAACAAGAACATTAAGAGGATCATTGGGAAAATGACTGAGACATATAAAGATTGGCACGAGAAACTTCTATGTGCTTTGTTTGCATATCGCACATCTGTGCGAACATCTACGGGAGCAACTCCTTTCTCTCTAGTCTATGGAATGGAAGCTGTGCTACCTATCGAGGTTGAGATCCCCTATCTGCGAGTGTTGATGGAATCAAACTTAGAAGAAGCAGAATGGGTTCGAGCTCGATATGATCAGTTGAACCTCATTGAAGAAAAACGTCTAAAGGCAATTTGTCATGGGCAAATGTACCAAAAGAGAATGATCGCAGCCCATGACAAGAAGGTACGACCAAGAGAGTTCCATGAAGGAGAACTCGTTCTGAGAAAGTTTCTCCCAATACAAAAACACCTGCGAGGAAAATGGGCACCAAATTGGGAAGGACCATACGTTGTAAAAAAGGCATTCTCAGGAGGAGCTTTAATCCTTACCGAGATGGATGGGAAGGAGTTACCGAATCCGGTGAATTCAGATGCGGTGAAGAAATATTATGCTTAAGATGAAAACTCGAAAATGGCATCTTAAAAAAAAGGATCAGGGCGAAAACCCGAAAAGGGCGTCTTGATTAGTACAAAAATATTAGGATGAAAACCCGAGAGGGCGTCCTAATGAAACAAACCTGGCGGTCGAACGATAGGTCAAGTAGTGAGACTACAGTATTTGAAGCACTTCTGAAAGCTCGAAATTTTCTACGCAAGAAGCCATGCTCGAAAAGATTATTGATTGAGGAACGTGGAAGAGTTCATGTGTTGAATATCTAGAGCATTTGTATCCGTTGAATACAACCTTTTCTTTCTTTTTGACATTTTTACTCTCATTGGTTAACTTTCTTTGTTTGCCACATTTGAAATAAAGGAATATGAGATATCCTTTTTATCCCTACCTGACCATTTTCATGCATCTCATTATGTGTTTATTTAATGATAAATAGTGAAATGACATACTCTAAACAAAAGAAATGTCAAGCATTACCCGGATAAGAATTCGATAAGTGCAAGATCTTCAAAGCAAGAACAAAGTTTAACCAAGGGCAAAAGGGTGATATCTGAGAAACGTCGATTACTCGTAAAGCTCGAAGACAGGTATGAGGCCTGATGAGAAGGTCGAGAATCAAAGCAATGAACGCAGATCCTCAACAATCATGGCGAAAATGACATACGACCAATATGCTTAAGGAGCACTGCATAATCATGTAGGCATAAAGGCATTTAAGACAAACATGTGCATATCATGATGACATCATGCATGGCATATACAGGTAATCCAGTAAAGCAAGAAATCTTGAATGAGAGTCGCACTGAATCAAAGGAAAAGATACCCGAGTTCTACCAAAGGACTGGTTTTGGTATTTTGATGTTTTTAATTCATGCTTTTCAAGGAAAATCAACTCATATTGCGAGAGATGAGTTGAGCCTCAAGACACGTTGAGGTATTTTTAATTGTTGTTTTCAAAATCAACTCATATTGCGAGAAGTGAGTTGAGCCTCAGGGCACGCTGAGGTATTTTTAGTTTTAAATTGACTCATATTGCGAGAGGTGAGTTAAGCCTTTTAATTTTTGTTTTTCAAAATCAACTCATATTGCTAGAGGTGAGTTGAGCCTCGGGGCACGCTGAGGTATTTTCAATTTTTGTGTTTTAATTTCAACTCATATTGCGAGAGGTGAGTTGAGCCTCAGGACACGCTGAGGTAATTTCAATTTCTGTTGTCAAAAAAATCAACTCGTATTGCGAGTGGCGAGTTGAGCCTCAGGTCACACGCCGAGGTATTTTCAATTTTCGTTTTTCAATTTCCGCCTTTCAAAAAAAATCAACTCATATTGCGAGAGGTGAGTTGAGCCTCAGGACACGCTGAGGTAATTTCAATTTCTGTTGTCAAAAAAGTCAACTCGTATTGCGAGCGGCGAGTTGAGCCTCAGGTCACACGCCGAGGTATTTTCAATTTCCGTTTTTTAATTTTTGCTTGTCAAAAAAAATCGACTCATATTGCGAGAGGTGAGTTGAGCCTCAGATCACACGCCGAGGTATTTTCAATTTCTGTCTTTCAAAAAAAATCAACTTATATTGCGAGAGGTGAGTTGAGCCTCAGGTCACACGCCAAGGTATTTTCAATTTCTGTTGTCAAAAAAATCAACTCGTATTGTGAGAGGCGAGTTGAGCCTCAGGTCACACGCCAAGGTATTTTCAATTTCTGTTTTTCAATTTCTGCCTTTCAAAAAAATCAACTCATATTGCGAGAGGTGAGTTGAGCCTTGGCTCACGCGCTGAGCTATTTTCAATTTCTGTTTTTCAAAAAAATCAACTCATATTGCGAGAGGTGAGTTGAGCTTTAGATCACACATTGAGGTATTTTTTCAATTTATATTTTTCAAAAAAATTAACTTACATTGCGAGATGTGAGTTGAGCCTCGGGTCACATGTCGAGGTATTTTCAAAATCTATTTTTCAGATTCTGTTTTCAAAATTAACTCATATTGCGAGAAGTGAGTTGAGCCTTAGCTCACGTGCTGAGCTATTTTCAATTTCTTTTTTTTTCAAAAAAATTCAACTCATATTGCGAGAGGTGAGTTGAGCTTTTTAATTTCTGCGAGAGTTGAGTTGAGTCTTTTAATTTCTATTTTTCAAAAATCAACTCATATTGCGAGAGGTGAGTTGAACCTCCAGTCACATATCGAGGTATTTTCAAAATCTACTTTTCAAGTTAAGTTTCAAAAAATCAACTCATATTGCGAGAGGTGAGTTGAGCCTCAGGACACGCTGAGGTATTTTTAAATTTATATTTTTCAAAAATCAATTCATATTGCGATATGTGAGTTGAGCCTTGGGTTCACATGTCGAGGTATTTTCAAAATCTACTTTTGCGAGAGGTGAGTTGAGCCTTGGCTCACGTGCTGAGCTATTTTCAATTTCTGTTTTTAATGTCTAGTTTTACAGAGTCAATTCATATTGCGAGAAATGAGTTGAGCTTAGGATCACATGCCGAGTAAAGAATCAATATTAGAGCTGATTGAAGACAACAGATTTTGTCTCCCTGAAGTTGCAGTGGAGTTAATCGAGGATATCAGATCTTGCCTTTCTAAAGTGGCAGAAGAGAAGACCCAAAACCTTATCTCACTGAAGCGATAGAAGAGCATATTGAATTACATTGGAACAGATTGAAGCTACAAGGCATATCTCCGAATTTGCAGTGGATTGAACCAAAGCTACAAGATGCGATGGACTGGAAAGAGACTACCTGGATGAGAAGAGCACAAAAGAAGTCCATACTTAGCAAGACCGGGCAAAATTGGCCTTTCTTTATATCTTTGCTCTATTCTCGTTACACGATAATAAGCAAAGAGGGGCAGCTGTTGTAGGCCAATTTTAGCCCATTTACATCAAAACCCAATTTAGCCTTACCTAACCCACTAAAATTAAACCCAAAACCCAAAATCTTAACTACCCAAAGCTAAATTTACATCAAAACCCCAATGGCCCAAACCCTAAGCCCAAATCAAAATAAAAAAACCTTGCCCACAACTTAAACTTTTCTCAACTAGCCACTCCTTTTCCACCACCAACTCCACTAGCCACACCTTTTCCACCACCAACTCCACTAGCCACTCTTTTTCCACCACCAACTCCACTAGCCACACACCTTTTCCACCACCAACTCCACTAGCCACTCTTTTCCACCACCAACTCCACTAGCCACACCTTCTCCACCACCACTTGTACCTACAAATGAAGACATAAACAATAAAAAAATATTTTGTAAATGGCTATATAAGCCTTCTCATATTTTGTATCCGGGGGGGAAGATTTTTTTGGAGAGTTTTTGGGAGAGAAAGTTATTGTAAAGGATTTTTGGAGAGGTTTCTTTTTAAAGTAATCAATGAGAAGAGTTATTGTGAAGGCTAGTTTTTGGAGAAGCTAGTTTTTTTGGAGATTAATCAAAAATCAAAGCAAAAGAGGTTTCTTTGTCTATTCTCATTTTAAGTTCTTTGTTTACTTATTGTTTTCCTTTCAATCTTATTTTGTTTCTTTTATACGAAAGTAAAAAATAAAAGGAGGAAGCTTACCCATTTTTACCGAAAAAGTTTTTTTGAGGTCCGGCTGCCATGTACGGTGGCGCCGGCGGCGGTCCGACGACCGGACGATGGCCGGCCTTGTGGCCGAAAATCACCCACCCTCTCCCTCTCTTTTTTTGTTATTATTATATTTCTTAATATTATATTATATATATTCTTTTAATATATTAGGTATATTTTAAATTTTATATTACGTATATATATATTATACTATTTTATTTATATATCTTTAATATTATATTATTTATATATATATTTTTTCTACATGTTATCTTATGTATATATCTTAACTATATTATGTATGTATTTTTAACACTATATTATGTACATATTTTTAATATTATGATGTATTTATTTTTATATATGTACATATTGATGTAGTATTATTAATAGTATTTTTTTAACATCATTATTATTTCTAATATATATTATGTACATCTTTTTTATTTCTATTTTATTTTTTATTTGTCAATATTAATTATTATTATTCTAATATTTTGATATTTTATATTTTATATATTTTATTATTCCCATCATTGTTCGCATTTTTTGACAATAAGATTCTTGGATTTTTTTTACTATCATTTTAAAAACTTTTTACATTTTAATTTTAAGAATAAGGCAATGTACCAATTTTAACATTAAGTCATCGATTTCATCGCTATGTTGGGTGAAATTAATCGGCTCGTGTTAAAAACGGGATGTCCTTCTAAAAAACAAAAAAAACTTGCAACTTCTCATTTCCTTCAATCGGATCACACTTAAATGTCAAATTGAATTCGTATTTTTGAAAATCAAGACAACATGTGTTTAATAAGATACCAATTTTGGGCGTCGCGAGGGTGCCAATACCTTCCTCGTGCGTAACCGACTCCCGAACCCTAAATTTTCTCTGGATTTTAACGTAGACCTAAACTCAGCCTTTTATTTGTTTTAATAAAAGATCTAATAGGTGTCCGATCACACCTAGGAAAAAGGATCGGTGGCGACTCCCTATTTATTTCAAAAATCAAACGTCAAATTTCAAAAAAAATTTCAATAAATCGCCACAATTAGCGACCAAGCTAAGCTAAAATTTTTACGTCGCTACAATCTTCATATGTATGTTCTTGTTAATGTACAAAACATTACACAAGTATCAAATTTTTTATAATATTTTATATTGTTAATAAATATTTATATTTTTTTATCATTTAAAAAAAATATAGTTTTCTAAATATTTGTTTCGAAAATATTTAAATTTACATTTGGAATGAACTTGGACACAATTTTGTCTAGATTCACTTTTAACGTGTAAAATAATTATTTCTTTATAATTTCTAGGATTTTTATATTTTTAAAACTTAGATTATTTTTATAATTATCTTTAATTATTTATATTTTTATCATTTTAATAATCTTTATAATTTTTTAATAATTTTTTACTATATTTCAAATTTATGCCTGAATGAACATGGACAAATTTTGTCCAGGTTTAAATTTATCTGGACAACTATTTATTTAGGCTTATTCTGGATGTATTGAGAATTTTAATAATTAAAATTAATATTAAAATTTTCGATAAATTCAAATAATAAAAATTAAAATATTTATTTAATAATTGTTAGAATTAAATGACCCGAATCCTTATGTAAATAAAATACAGTGGTAAAATAAAATAAAATAAAAGTAAAATCCATATAGAACTACACTTCTTTTATTTTATTTTAGAATAAGGTTTTTAAAACCTTATTAAACTCCATCTATTTTATATTGATTAGAATAAGGTGTTTCAGTCTTACTAGAATATGGCTTTACAAGCCTATAAATAGACATAGTCTATTCCTCTTGTAATATTCGAATTCGACATAGTGAATTTTATTCTCCTTTGCCCGTGGTTTTTTCTCGAAAGGGTTTCCATGTAAAAATTTGTGTGTTCTTTATTTTATTTTATTTTATTTTCACATATTGGTATCCGAGCTTCCGGGTTGTTCATCTCGATCACGGTAATGGCATCTTTGAAATATAAAATTCCACTGTTGGATCGCAACACTAGATTTGCGTTGTGGTTGATTAAGATGCAAGTAGTTCTTGCGCAGATGGATCTAGAGGATGCCTTGCTAGGGATAGATAAGATGCCTTCGACATTAACAGATGAAGAGAAGAAGCGTAAGGATTGAAAGGCGTTAACACAATTACATCTGCATTTGTCCAACGAAATTTTACAGGATGTGATGAAAGAGAAGACTGCCACTACATTATGGAAGAGGCTAGAACAAATATGCATGTCGAAAACTCTAACAAGCAAGTTGTATATGAAGCAGCGTCTTTATGCTCATCGTTAAGAGGAAGGTGCATCTATACACGAACACTTAACAGTGTTTAAAGAAATTCTCTCAAACTTGGAGGCCATGGAAGTTCAATATGATAAGGAAGATCTAGGGTTGATTCTACTTTGTTCGTTGCCCCCATCTTATTCGACCTTTAGAGACACGATTTTATATAGCCACAAGTCTCTCACAGTTGATGAGGTTTATGATTCTTTAACCTTGTATGATAAGATGAAGCATCTTATGGTTAAACACGACTCTCAGAGAGAGGGTCTCATTGTTCGTAGGAGACAAGATCAGAATGCTGATGATGATCGTGGAAGGACACAAGAACAGAATCCTCGCGGTAAATCTAAAGGTAGATCAAAGTCTTCAAATAGAGGTAAAACTTGTAACTTCTGCAAGAAGAAATGACACATTAAATCTGAGTGCTATAAGCTATAGAACAAGATTAAAAGGGAGGCTGCGAATCAAAAGAGAAAACAACCAAAAAATTCTGATGAAGCTGATGTTGTAGAAGACTACAGCGATGGTGAACTTCTAGTCCCTTCGGTCAATAATTCTAAAATGAGCGAGGAGTGGATAATTGATTCAGGTTGTACCTTCCACATGAATCCCAATCGAGATTGGTTTACAACTTACGAAACAGTGTCTGAAGGTGTTGTTTTGATGGGAATAATGCTTCGTGTAAAATCGCAGGTGCTGGAACAATGAAAGTTAAGATGTTTGGTGAAGTTGTCAAAACACTTAGTGACGTACGACATGTTACAAAATTGAAAAGAAATTTAATTTTGTTGAGAGTTACTCTTAATTCAAAAGGGTACAGATACACACCTGAAAGTGGGGTTTTAAAGATTTCCAAAGGTTCCCTTATTATGATGAAAGGCCAGAGAAAGACTACCAAGTTATATGTTTTGCAGGGTTCTACTGTTACTGGTGATGCAGCTGTCGCTTCCTCTTCCTTGTCAGATGATGATATTACTAAAATTTGGCATATGCGACTAAGGCATATGAGTGAGAATGACGTGGCAGAATTGAGCAAAAGAGGACTTCTTGATGGGTAAGGAATTTGTAAACTGAATTTCTGTGAGCACTGTGTTTTTGGGAAGCAAAATAGAGTTCGATTCACTAGAGGAATTCATAACACGAAGGGAATGTTGGAGTATATTCATTCTGATTTGTGGGGGCCATCCAAAGTGCTTTCGAAAGGTGGAGCTAATTATATGCTAACCTTTATTGATGATTTTTCCAGAAAAGTTTGGGCGTTTTTCTTGAAGCAGAAAAGTAATGTGTTTTCTGCATTTAAGTCTTGGAAAATTATGATTGAAAAATAGATGGAAAAACAAATAAAATGCCTCCGCATAGACAATGGTTTAGAGTTCTGTTCTGATGAGTTTAATAGATTGTGTAAGTTAGAAGGGATCGTGAGACACTTGACAGTTCACCATACTCCGCAGCAAAATCGCGTTGCAAAACGAATGAACAGAACGATCATGGAGAAGGTTTGATGTATGTTGTCAAATGCCAACTTACCAAAGTCATTTTGGGCCAAAGCAACCTCTACTGCATATTTTTTAATCAATCGATCCTCATCTGTTGCCATCGAGAAAAAGACTCCGCAAGAGGTATGGTCTGGTAATCTTGCAAATTATTCTAATTTAAAGATTTTTAGGTGTCCTGCGGATGCTCATGTTGATAATGGAAAATTGGAACCGAGATCTACTAAATGTGTTTTTCTTGGTTATAAATCTGGTGTAAAAGGATATAAGTTATGGTGTCCTGAAAATAGAAAAGTTGTGATTAGCAGAGATGTTGTTTTTGATGAAATTGCTATGCTGCCTAACTTATCTCTTAAAGACTCTACCAATAAAGAAAAAATACAGAGTCGACTTTTCAAGCCAGTACAAAAATTGAGAATAGAGTTGTTTCTTCACCGCAATACTCTATCGCCAAAAACAGAACTAGAAGAGAAAACTCTTCTGAAGGTATAGATCTAGTTGCTTATGCTTTAAATGTGGCTGAAGATATAGATGTGAATCAAGAGCCATCTAATTATTCTGAGGCGGTTAGCTGTGAAGACTTAGAAAAGTGGATGTTTGCTATGCAAGAGGAGATGGAATCACTCCACAAAACAGAACATGGGATCTTGTGAAACTTCCTAAAGGTAAAAAGGTTGTTCGTTGTAAATGAGTGTTTAAAAAGAAATAAGGGACTCTAGGAGTTGAAGAACCTAGATATAAAGCAAGGCTTGTTGCAAAGGGTTACAGTCAAATTCCAGAAGTGGACTTCACAGATGTGTTCTCCCTAGTTGTTAAGCATAGTTCGATTCGAGCTTTGCTTGGTATTATGGCCATGCATGATTTGGAGCTTGAGCAGTTAGATGTAAAACTGCAATTTTGCATGGAAAACTTGAGGAGGATATTTACATGCAACAACCAGAGGGTTTTATAGTCTCAGAAAAGGAGGATTATGTTTGCTTGCTAAAAATGTCCCTTTATGGTTTGAAACAGTTACCAAGACAGTGGTACAAGAGGTTTGGTTCCTTTATGACTTCTCATGATTTCAAAAGAAGTAGCTTTGACGTTCGTTCGATAAATTCCTACCTCTCTATCTATCTCTGAGATGTTTGGATTTTTCAAAACTCTATGGACATGCAGAAGAGAAATGCTATCCCTACTCAGACCAAGACATAACTTTGACTTTGACTTGTTCAAATAACAATTAAGGTGAAGCAGGATCAGGAACAATGATTCTCTTTATGATATTGTGTTTACTTTAATAAAAACAGTGATGGTTCTTTCATGTATCTAGTTCTTTATGTTAATGACATGTTGATAACAGTAAAAGATAAAGGAGTGACAAGAAAGGTCAAAGCCCAACTAAGTGAAGAATTTGAGATGAAAGATTTTAGGACCAGCAAAGAAGATACTTGGTACAGAGATTCTCAGATAATATATGATATGTGATAATATAATTTGGTGAAAATAATACTAAGAAAAAGATGGAAGTATGATATTACATTAATAAATGACAAAATATTCTAAATATTTAATTATCTTCATATGTATGTTCTTGTTAATGTACAAAACATTACACAAGTATCAGTTTTTTTTATATAATCTTCTATATTGTTAATAAATATTTATATTTTTTACCATTTTAAAAAAAAATATAGTTTTCTAAATATTTGTTTCGAAAATATTTAAATTTACGTTTGGAATGAACTTGAACACAATTTTGTCTAGATTCACTTTTAACGTGTAAAATAATAATTTCTTTATAATTTCTAGGATTTTTATATTATTAAAACTTAGATTATTTTTATAATTATCTTTAATTATTTATATTTTACCATTTTAATAATCTTTATAATTTTTAATATTTTTTACTATATTTCAAATTTAATTATGCCTGAATGAACTTGGATAAATTTTGTCCAGGTTTAAATTTATCTGGACAATTATTTATTCAGGTTTATTCTGGATGTATTGAGAGATTTAATAATTAATATTAATATTAAAATTTCGATAAATTCAAATAATAAAAATTAAAATATTTATTTAATAATTAAATAAACAATAAATAAATTGTGGTTGGTGTTCTAAATTAGAAAGAAATACATATGCTATCAAAAGATTACATCAACATTTGTCCACTAGATAGACTATTGTGGACATTAAATGACGTACCATGAAAAATAAAAAGAAGAGAACAAACAACTCAAAAACCGATATATATATTATTTAAAGGTTGTATTCTTTTGACTTAGAAGCTTAATTCAAGCTAAAACTAAAAATATTGCAATGATTTTATAATGTTATCGATAAATATAATATTTTTAGGAAATATAGAATATTTTACTTTTAAATTTCATAAAGATAATATATATATATATAACTCTTCAAGGATAATTTAGTTATCAATTGCAGAGAAGTTTTTGCAATCAATAAATTGTTTTCACTAAATTCAAGAGAAGAAAAGTATATTGAAAATTTTCATTCTATTAAAAATATTATTATTTAATAAGAGGAGACCTTTTATTCTTTTATATTTATGATTTTATTTTTTTTAAAATAAAATTACAATTTGCAATTATAAGTAATATATCGGAAATTCTCTCACGTATATGTATTTAGAAACCACAAATTTAAAATATAAATGTGCATCTAAAATAGCGTACAACAGATAATGAAACTTATGATTTGAAACTAATTAATAATAACACATGAAATATGAACGTTATTAGAATAAGAAAATTAGATTAAATTGTTTATCATGTTGTTGTCATAAATCTTGAGTCCTTGTCAAGTTAACTTGTGATAGAAATTCATCTACACTATTACTTATGTCGTAACCATTTTTTGAAAAAATAGGGATCGACTTTGATTTTGAAAATGAAAAAAATGGAAGTCGCCACCAATCCTTTTTTATGAGGTGTGATCGGGTCACCTTGTAAAACTGGTTCTTTTTAATAAATGATTTGATTTGTTTAAACAACAATTTTGGTCTGCGAAATTTTGAAAAACGAGCTCGAGAGTTGGTTACGTACGAGGAAGGATTAGCACCCTCGTAACGTCCAAAATTGGTATCTAGTTGATTAATTAGTGTCTTAAGATCGAAAATTGAAAACTTGAAAAAGTTTGAAACACGATCCTACTTTTTGTAAAAAAAACATTCGAACGTTAAAGACATTCTCGTCTCGAAGCAACAAAATATCATATCCAGTGAGTTAGGACACGACATCTCGAACTTTTGACAATGAGCTTGCCTTTTACTCAGAAATTCGTATATTTTAACCCCTTTTTAAAAGAATATTTGGTTAGTTAGGGTAAACGAGGAAAATCAAAACCCAGTAAGTTAGGGCACGTTTCCTCAAATTTCCAAACACCGAATATTGCCTTTACTTGTGAAAATCTTATTTCAAGCTAACAAAATGTCATACCCGGTAAGTTAGGGCACAACACCTCGTATTTCCGAGAACAAGCATTTTTTCAAAACTCGTGTTGTGACATAAGAAGATTATGTTGTTATTTAGATTAAACGAGAAAAATCGAAACCCGGTAAGTTAGGGCACAATTTTCTCAAATTTTCTAAATACGAAGCTTGTTTTATTTTAGAAAACACAATGGTATGCGTCGAGTAAAAGACTAATGCAATCATAATTGCATGGTGAAATGAGAAAACAAATTGCAGCATTAATATGCATAGTAAAATAATAATAACAAAGGTGATGATATAAACACAATAATAATGACGAATAATATAAACTTGCAGATATATAGAGACATGTATAATAAAATAATGATAATGAGAACATAATGAAATAAATATGATGATAAATAAAATAATAAAGCAAATTATAGTGTAAATTTAATTTTAAATCGGGGATAAGTAAATAAACAGACGAGTAAAGAAACAGTGTGTGGATTGTTTTTTTTAATAATAATAATAATAAGGATAATAAAAATAATAAATATTATGTAAAATGTGTGAACAAACTTATAATTAAAAAGATTAAATAATAATAATGGTATAAATATAAATAAGTATTATATGGAACAAAATAATGATACAAAACAAATAAATAAATAAATAAATAAAATTTTCAAAGTTGGAAATTACATAAGAGTATAAACGAATAAATAATAAAATAAAATCAGTGTATTATATAAGAAACGTAAATGCATAAAAGAAAAACCATAATAATAATAGTATTAGTTATAATAAAAATAAAAATAATACTAAATATAATAATAGTGATATTCAAAAAATAATAGCTATAAAAAAAATAATAACCATAACAATAAAGAATAATAGCAATAATAATAATAATAATAATAATAATAATAATAACAATAATGAAAACAAAAATATTAAGTTACAATAGTAAAATAATAATAGTGATAATAATAGTATATTAGATAACAATACTAAGATAATAAGTAATAATAATAGAGTATAAATAATAGTTATGAAAATAATAACAAGTAATAATAATAATAATAATAATAATAATAATAGTGACGATAGTAGTAATAATATATTGATAATACATAATAGAAGGAATAATAAAAGGATATAGGGATAATAGGAATAGTAATTACAATAATAGTAAAGAATACAATACATTAATGATAATGATAATGATATATGTTAATAACAATAATAATAATATGTAAAAATAGAAAATAATAATATGGTAAAAATATTAATATATTAATAAGAATAATAGTAATAAAATAAGATTATAACAACAATATTAACAAAAATAAACATAAAAGAGATAGTAATAATGTAAATAATGATGTATATATGTATGAAAAATAATGGTAGTAAAAAAATAGTAATAATAATAATAATAGAAGTGGTAATAATAACATTAGAATAAAATAAATACATGTACAAGTATAATAATAATATAAATAATGTAATAAAACAACCAAAAGTAATAAAAAAACGTAATTGAATCTGAAAACAAAATTTTGGGGCAAATCCGAAATAAATAAAAGAGAAGGGGATCAAATCAGATGCGCAAACAACCAGGAGGGACTAAAATGGGCAATAACCTCTTGTCCCAAAACGCACAGCTTCAAAGGGATTCAATTGGAAAAGAAATAAAATTTCTGGGCATAAATTAAAAGCCAAAAAAATGAAATTTAAAAGTAGAAAAATGCGGAAGGACCAAATGCACAATTAGACCATCAAACGAAAACACGCGGATCCTAGGCCTGGAGCGGGTCGAGTCGGGTCGGAGGGGGCAAAATGGCGTCGTTTTGGGGTTAAAAGGCAGCCCCCAAAACGACGTCGTTTTGGGAGGCTATAAAAGGCCTAAATTTTTTATAAAAAAAATCACTTGCAGTAGAGGAAAGAAAAAAAAAGGGGGGGAAGGGAATTCCTCTCTGGACTAGGTCCAGCTCGGGCCAAGAGGGTCGCTGTCGCTGTCACTTGCAGCAGTGGCTGGAACCCGAAAGGTAATTTTTTTTAATTTGTATATATATGTATTTAGTAAAAAAAGGGTAAATAGGTTCTAAAAAAATAATAAAATAACAAAAAACGAAAATAATAAACCTTTTATTCGAAACCTTTGAACTCTCTTTTGTGTTTTTTTTTTGCTGCGATTTTATGCTCGTATTTAGATCTATTTCTTGTGGATAAATGACTGCCAAATGTTTTGTATTTTCAAAGAAAAGAAAATTGCCGAAAAAAAACAATACATTTTCGCTTGGCTTTTATAACCATTTACAAGCCTTTGTTTATTACTTGTTGTCCTCTCTTCCTTTAATTTTGCAGGTGCAAGTAGAGGTGACGCAACTAGGGCGGTGGAACAGGTGGCCGACTGGCATGGGTGATGGGACAGAGGGCAGAGGCGGCAGCAGCTTAGGGTTTTCTTAGTTTTTTCTTTTTTTTTAATCATTGTGGGCTAGGGTTTGGGGCTATTGGGTTTTAGATTTGGTTTAATTTGGCCCAAATTGGGGCCTCAACAGCTGCCCCTCTTTGCTCATTGTCGTGTAACGGGAATGGAGCAAAGATTTTAAAAGGGCCAATTTTGGCTGGTCTCGCCAAGTCTTAACTTTTGGTTCTTCTCTTCTTCGGCTAGTCTTATTGCAGTCCACTGCGTCTTGTTGCTTTGATCCACTCCGTTGTGTCTTGCAGCTTCGATCCACTTCATGCAACTTCAGAGGTATAGGATTTGTTGCTTTAATCTACTCCACTGCAACTTTAGGGAGATAAAACTTGCTATCTTCAGTCTACTCCACTGCGACTTTAGAGAGATAAGACTTGTGACTTTAATCTACTCCGCTAAAACTTCAAGGAGATCTACTGTGGCTTCTAACTGCTCCAGCTCCATTTCAGGGAGAAAAGATTTGTAATTTCCAGCCTGTTACCCTACTGCTTAGGGGGTTAAGGCCCATCGCCTTCGATCTGTTTCCCTACTGCTTAGGGGTTTAAGGCCCATCACCTTTGATCTGTTTCCCTACTGCTTAGGGTGATAAGATCTATAAATTCAGCCTGTTACCCTACTGCTTAGGGGGTTAAGATTTGTAAATTCAGCCTGTTACCCTACTGCTTAGGGGGTTAAGATCTGTAAATTCAGCCTGTTACCCTACTGCCTAGGGGTTTAAGGCCCACCACCTTCGATCTGTTTCTCTACTGCTTAGGGTGATAAGATCTGTAAATTTAGCCTATTACCCTACTACTTAGGGGTTTAAGGCCCATCACCTTCGATCTGTTTCCCTACTACTTAGGGAATTAAGATCTGTAAATTCAGCCTGTTACCCTACTGCTTAGGGGTTTAAGGCCTGTGGATTTACTGATTCTAGGGACTTGACCTGTAGAATCAGTTCCATATATCTATGCTTATGTCAAATGATTAGGATGCTATGATCGAAATGAATCAAATGCTCCTGACTAGATGTGATATGAATGATCTATAAATGCATGAGTGCAGCATGTTGTGAGAATGGATCCCTTTTTAATGCTTGGGTTGCCATTGCTCTTTGTTTATCAAGGTTCTATCACTGAAACAATATCCTGTCTTCTTCTTCAGCTTAGATCTTGGACAAAAAATTCGAAGTGGTAGTCCCAATTTAAACTCTTCTTTCTCAAATGTTTCCAATCCTTAGGTTTGGTTAGTTTTAAATAATAGCCCTGTTTCAGGTTCCTGTACTATTTAGAAACTTTCAGAGTAATATGAAGAACTTCTTTTGTGAAAGTGTCATTAGTCCATTAGTCATCATTTCAATGCAAAATGCTTGAAAAAGATCATAACAACGACATAAATGAAATTTTTCAGAAACAAAATTTGAAGGGAATAGATTAATCATAGCCAACAAACATTGCTGGAATACAAAATGAATAAAAAGAAAATAGGTGCCCTAGATATCGCAGTGTGAGCTTCTCTATATGAACTTCTTGAGGATTCTATTTTTAAGCTCAATATGTGTTTAGGGGATATAAAGTACCCTTGTAGATGCCTCAAAATGTAACATCCCTCCTCCTTGTTAATTTAGGTATCGTAAGACCACCGCATGCCCCACCTTTGATCAAAAATTGAATCGCCCTTTACGGGTTTTCAATTCAAAATCTCTTTGGTCTCATGGTGCCCTTTGCGAGTTTTCACCTTGGCCTCTCCTTTTTTTTAGGCGAAGTATTTCTTAACCGAATCCTAATTCACGAGATTGGGTAAAGTCTTGCCATCCATTTCGGCCAATATCAATGCTCCTCCAGAAAAGGCTTTCTTTACCACATAAGGTCCTTCCCAAATAGGCATCCATTTTATTCTAAAATCCTTTTGTATGGGCAGGATCTTTTTCAATACTAGGTCTCCCTCGTGGAATTCTTTAGGACGAACCTTTTTGTTGTAAGCTCACATCATTCGCTTTTGGTACATTTGACCACGACGGATAGCCCTTAGCCTCTTTTCTTCAATCAAATTCAATTGATCGTATCGGGACTAGATCCATTCTACTTCATCCAACTTAACTTCCGACAAAACTCTGAGGGAAGAAATCTTGACCTCGATAGGTAAAACCGTCTCCATTCCATACACCAATGAGAAGTCCTGACAGACGTTCGATAAGCATAGAGGGCGAATAGTAACTTTTCATGCCAGTCTTTATAAGTCTCAGTCATTTTTCCCACATTCTTCTTAATGTTTTTATTAGCTGCCTCAACTGCACCGTTCATTTTTGGGCGATACGGTGATGAGTTGTGGTGTCTGATCTTGAACTGACTGCAGACCTCCGCTATCATGCTGTTATTCAAATTCAATGCATTGTCAGATATGATCCTTTCTGGCATTCTATATCGACAATTGATTTCCTTTTTTAGGAACTTGCTAACTGCCGATTTTGTAACATTGGCATATGAAGCGGCCTCCACCAACTTGGTGAAATAATCGATGACCACTGTTGTAGACCAATTTTAGCCCATTTACATCAAAACCCAATTTAGCCTTACCTAACCCACTAAAATTAAACCCAAAACCCAAAATCTTAACTACCCAAAGCCAAATTTACATCAAAACCCCAATGGCCCAAACCCTAAGCCCAAATCAAAATAAAAAACCTAGCCCACAACTTAAACTTTTCTCAACTAGCCACTCCTTTTCCACCACCAACTCCATTAGCCACACCTTTTCCACCACCAACTCCACTAGCCACTCTTTTTCCACCACCAACTCCACTAGCCACACCTTCTCCACCACCACTTGTACCTACAAATGAAGACATAAACAATAAAAAAATATTTTGTAAATGGCTATATAAGCCTTCTCATATTTTGTATATGGGGGGATTTTTTTTTGGAGAGTTTTTGGGAGAGAAAGTTATTGTAAAGGATTTTTGGAGAGGTTTCTTTTTAAAGTAATTAAGGAGAAGAGTTATTGTGAAGGCTAGTTTTTGGAGAAGCTAGTTTTTTTTGAAGATTAATCAAAGATCAAAGCAAAAGAGGTTTCTTTGTCTATTCTCATTTTAAGTTCTTTGTTTACTTATTGTTTTCCTTTCAATCCTATTTTGTTTCTTTTATACGAAAGTAAAAAAAATAAAAGGAGGAAGCTTACCCGTTTTTACCGAAAAAGTTTTTTTGAGGTCCGGCTGCCGTGTACGGTGGCGCCGGCGGTGGTCCGGCGACCGGACGATGGCTGACCTTGTGGCCGGAAATCATCCACCCTCTCCCTCTCTCTCCTTTTTTGTTATTATTATATTTCTTAATATTATATTATATATATTCTTTTAATATATTAGGTATATTTTAAATTCTATATTACGTATATATATTTTATACTATTTTATTTATATATCTTTAATATTATATTATTTATATATATATTTTTCTACATGTTATCTTATGTATATATCTTAACTATATTATATATATATTTTTAACACTATATTATGTACATATTTTTAATATTATCACGTATTTATTTTTATATATGTACATATTGATGTAGTATTATTAATAGTATTTTTTTTAAACATCGTTATTATTTCTAATATATATATTATGTACATCTTTTTTTATTTCTATTTTATTTTTTATTTTTCAATATTTATTATTATTATTCTAATATTTTGATATTTTAATATTTTATATTTTATATATTTTATTATTCACATCATTGTTCGCATTTTTTGACAATAATATTCTTGGATTTTTTTTACTATCATTTTAAAAACTTTTTACATTTTAATTTTAAGAATAAGGCAATGTATCAATTTTAACATTAAGTCATCGATTTCATCGCTATGTTGGGTAAAATTAATCAGCTCGTGTTAAAAACGGGACGTCCTTCTAAAAAACAAAAAAAAACTTGCAACTTCTCATTTCCTTCAATCGAATCACACTTAAATGTCAAATTGAATTCGTATTTTTGAAAATCAAGACAACATGTGTTTAATAAGATACCAATTTTGGGCGTCGCGAGGGTGCTAATACCTTCCTCGCGCGTAACCGACTCCCGAACCCTAAATTTTCTCTGGATTTTAACGTAGACCTAAACTCAACCTTTTATTTGTTTTAATAAGAGATCTAATAGGTGTCCGATCACACCTAGGAAAAAGGATCGGTGGCGACTCCCTGTTTATTTCAAAAATCAAACGTCAAATTTCAAACTTTTTTTCAATAAATCGCCACAATTAGCGACCAAGCTAAGCTAAAATTTTTACGTCGCTACAGTTGGCGACTCCACTGGGGAAAGCCTTTTTGAGAGTCGTGTTTGGAATTAAACACGTTTTGTCAAAATTTTTAAATTTCCTTGTTCAAAGTAAATATTTGGTCGTGATCCGAAAATCTCGTTTTCAAAATTCATGCATTTGTATCGTGCTGTAAATATTTCTTCTAACTTGCTTATTTGGTTGTTTTTCAGTTTTTAATTTTTATGGTTTTAATTTTGGTTTAGTTTCTTTAAGTGAAACGTAAAGGTTTATGAGTTGTTCCCCACACACCGTGCACTTGCATTTTCGCATAACATGAGCTCTCTACCCGGGCTCCGTCCGTTTAAGTGACAGTAAACGCTACGCCTTCGTGAGTTAACTCGTCCCTCCGCACAGGCTAGTGAATACTTTCGTGTTACATATGATTTATGCTTTCGTGAGTTAACTTGTCCCTCCGCATAGGCATAAGTAAATGTAACCCCTCGAATTGAACTCGTGAGCCTATGATAGGCTATGACCGAGGCTCCGTGTTAATCTTAGTAGATGATAGTACGGGCAATTCGAGTACCTATTTAGAACCAAAACCGCATATAATGAACCATACGAGCCACCTAACTAGAGCCATGCTGAACCTCCGTCCATTTAGTAGTCACCAAAATAAGTGCACGGGAGGAACGCCTCTTACCTTTTGCACTTTCGCTTTCTATGCAAGGGAATCGAGTCCATTGGACCAAGTAGCTTAATTTGTTAGATTTTCCACAATTTTTCTCTGATCATATGTGTTTTGCTAACCAATGTTGTTTGTCTGTATTTCTATTTTTCATCATGCATCATATACATCTTGTTAGGAAAGGGTTGATTAGAGATTGGTTGCCAAAAAGGGGTTTCTGATAGAGGAGTCAATTACACGAGTGACCGAAACGTTGTGTAATAGACTCTTTTGATTAAGGAAATGCCTAAATAGGGGCTATCTTGAAATTAACACCAATTTCTTGCATTTCTTTCATGACTAACAGTCATTTGACATTCATGCATTCATTCATTCATTGCATATTCCATACTCGTTCGCTGAGGTTAAAACATACAATTCGCTAGTTGTGCATACCATACGGGAAACCAGGGACATTCCACGAAAAACTGCCTAGCCTTTAAGAGAAGAGTTCAAGGACTCATTGATGCAGGTATCCTACGTTTCGATAGTGCCAGTAATGCAACTGGGAACCCATTCCCTAACCATATCGAAAGGGATGTGAGCATAGTGGGGAAAGTGGATGAATGGAAAGTCAGAAGATGTGTTTCGGAAATAAGGACGCCTCTGCAGAAAATCTGGGAGGTACTGGTTAAGAAAGGATTACTTTGTCAACCCGATAGAATTCTCGGAGAAGAAGGTCAAAGTTTTTGAAATTTCCATGGAATTGTGGGACACGACATTCAGTCGTGTGAGGAATTTAAAAGGTTGCTTCAAGACCGGATGGATAATAAGGAGATTAATATCCTTAACAAAAGGGAAGAGACCAATGAAAGAGAAGTATGTGCCGCTGATAGCCAGTCATCAGGTCCCCCTTATAGCGCTGATCAACCGTTAGTAATTTATTACGATGCGACGAAAGAGCTGGTGAAACCAAAAATGATAATCGAAGTACCATCTTCTTTCCCTTACAAGGACAATAAAGCAGTACCATGGAAATATGACGTTAATATCGTCACACCTGAAGATGAAAAACCCAAAGCCATGACTGGAAGAGTCGGGGAATTAGGTCATTTCACTCGTAGTGGAAGATGTTATTCGAAGGAGATAAAGAAGAACAGTGACTTGAAACAGAAAGGAAAAGCACCGATGCATGTGACCGATGATGAGAATGAAATTGCGCCTGAACAAGAAGCTAAAAATCCTGTGGACGAGGAGGAAGCACAGGAATTCTTAAAATTTATCAAGCACAGTGAGTACAACGTGGTAGAACAATTGTGTAAGCAGCCAGCGCGAATCTCGGTATTATCTCTGCTGTTGAATTCAGAACCACACCGAAACGCTCTACTGAAAGTGTTAAATCAAGCTTATGTGACAAACAATGTATCCGTTGAAAAACTGGATAGGTGGATGAACAACTTGAATGCGGATAATTTCATTTCTTTTAGTGATGATGAAATACCACGTCTGCGGGAATGATATACCCGAGGTAGGACAATGCACAAGGCACAATGTTAATGATCGAAAAGGGTTTTCAGAACATCAGTATAAATGTCATTGACAAATGAGCTGACACAAGTAAAGATGTCTCAAGGATACGCCTTTGTCCCCCTGGTTTCATGTTGAACAATTGGACTGCCGAGGACCTTCTTGTAGTTTATAAGTCTTCAGAGTAATGCTCAAACATTAACATTCTATTGTGTCCTTAGATATAATAGAATTCTTTTCTAGGAGCTTGCATTCGCTCTTTATCATTTAAGTGAATATCAATGAAGATGCATTTTGTCACGATTTTTCGCATTATCACTAATTTCATAATCATTTTCTCATTTCATAGCCTATCCTTACATTTGCCTCATTGCCATGACATAACATTTTGTTTGTTGTTTCCAATACTTGGATGTCCCCCGATAGCTTCCTTTTCCATTCAACTTTCAGGTGCTTAGATATTGACGACATGAATAAGCCCGTTACGAATCTTGAAATTGATTTTGAGAAGGCTGTTTCCTTAGGAGAATTTGAAGCCGAAGAAAATGCTGAAGATTATGTCTCGTCTCCTGAATTGTTAAGAATGGTGGAACAAGAGGATAAACAGGTTCTGCCTCATGAAGAATCTGTGGAAACAATAAATTTGGGCACTGAAGAGAGGAAACAAGAAGTGAAGATTGGGACTTCTATTTCAGAAAGTACCAGGCATAGTTTGATCACTTTACTCCGCGAATACAAAGATGTTTTCGCGTGGTCATACCAGGACATGCCAGGGCTAGATGAAGATTTAGTGGTCCATAAGCTCCCATTAAAGCCAGAATGCAAGCCCATCCAGTAAAAATTAAGACGGATGAGGCCCGAAATACTGTTGAAAATAAAAGAGGAAGTCAAGAAGCAATTTGACGCTGGCTTCCTACAAGCCTCCAAATATCCAGAATGGGTGGCTAACATAGTCCCGGTACCAAAGAAAGATGAAAAAGTACGAATGTGCATGGATTATCGTGACCTGAATCGAGCAAGCCCAAAAGATAATTTTCCCTTGCCACATATTGACACGTTGGTGGACAACACAGCAAAACATTCATTGTTTTCTTTCATGGATGGATTCTCGGGGTATAATCAGATCAAGATGGCCCCTGAGGATATGGAGAAAACTACCTTCATAACAATGTGGGGAACGTTCTGCTACAAGGTGATGCCATTCGGGTTAAAGAATGCTGGGGCAACATATCAGAGGGCTATGGTGACGTTATTCCATGACATGATGCATAAAGAACTAGAGGTCTACGTCGATGATATGATTGCTAAATCTCAAGGAGAAGAAGAGCATGTAATGAACCTCAAGAAGTTGTTCGAAAGGCTGAGAAAGTTTCAACTAAAGCTTAATCCCGCCAAATGTACATTCGGGGCTACCTCGGGAAAGTTGCTAGGCTTCATTGTCAGTGAAAGAGGTATCGAAGTTGATCCAGATAAAATAAAAGCCATCCAAGAATTACCACCTCCGCACACGCAAAAGGAAGTTAGAGGATTTTTAGGGAGATTAAACTACATTACCCGATTTATCGCTCAACTTACCAACCAATGCGACCCAATCTTTCGGCTTCTTCGAAAACATAACCCGGGAGAATGGAACGAGGAATGCCAGGTGGCCTTTGATAAGATAAAACAATATTTGTCCAGTCCTCCAGTGCTAGTACCGCCAACTCCTGGAAGACCATTGATATTGTATTTGACTGTGTTCGAAAGTTCAATGGGTTGCGTACTGGGGCAACACGATGAGTCAGGAAAGAAAGAAAAAGCGATCTACTACCTCAGCAAAAAGTTCTCTGAATATGAGGCAAAATATTCGTCCATTGAGAAATATTGTTGCGCTCTGGTTTGGGTAGCTCGGAGACTTAGACAATATATGTTGTATCACACGACATGGCTAATTTCAAAGCTGGACCCAATAAAATACATGATGGAATCGCCGGCACTCTTGGGAAGAATGGCACGATGGCAGATCCTCCTTTCGGAATATGACATTGCCTATGTTAGTCAGAAGTCGATAAAAGGGAGCGCAATAGCTGACTTCTTAGCAACTCGAACGACAGAGGAATATGAGCCTTTAAGATTCGATTTTCCAGACGAAGACTTAATGTGCATCACATAAATAGAATCCGAGTCATCAAAAGAGAAGTCATGGAAGATGTGCTTTGATGGTGCGTCAAATGCTTTAGGGCATGGAATTGGAGCAATCCTGGTATCACCAGACGGGAACTGAACTTCTTCTGTACCAATAATATCGCAGAATATGAGGCCTGTATCATGGGGCTTCGTGCAGCTATCGAACGAAACATCAAGATCTTGGAGGTGTACGGGGACTCAGCCCTAGTGATTTACCAAATCCGTGGAGAGTGGGAAGTGAGGGACTCAAAATTGATTAAGTACAGCGATTTAGTGGCTGGATTGATCAAGGAATTCAAAGAAATAACTTTTCATTACTTCCCACGAGAAGAGAACCAACTGGCTGATGCCCTGGCCACTTTGGCTTCAATGTTCAAAGCAAGTAGAGAAGCAGAAATAATGCCCCTCAAAATGAGCATATACGAGGTCCCTGCACACTGTTGTAGCATTGAGAAAGAAGTAGACGGACGGCCTTGGTTCCATGATATCTTAGAATATATCAAGAATCAAAGGTATCCCGAACAAGCAAATGAGAACGATAAAAGAACAATTAGAAGAATGGCAGTGGGATTTGTTCTTGATGGGGATATCTTGTATAAAAGAAGAAAGGATCAGATGCTTTTGAGATGTGTGGATGATGTTGAAGCCAGAAAAATACTTGAAGAGGTCCATGAGGGAATTTGCGGAACGCATGCCAATGGTTTCAATATGGCCAGAAAGATCATGAGACTCGGTTATTATTGGCTGACAATGGAAAATGACTGCATCAATTTTGCCAGAAAATGCCACAAATGTCAAATATATGGCGATAAAATTCATGGAGCCCCTTCACCCCTTCATGTCATGACTTCTCCGTGGCCTTTTTCTATGTGGGGCATGGATGTCATAGGCCAATTTCTCCAAAAGCATCAAATGGACATCAATTCGTTTTTGTGGTCATCGATTACTTCACAAAATGGATAGAAGCCGTTTCGTTTGCCAATGTGACGAGGACTGCAGTTTGCAGGTTTTTGAAAAAGGAAATCATTTGCCGGTATGGTTTGCCTGAAAGAATCATTTCAGATAATGCCACGAATCTGAACAATAAGATGATGAAAGAAGTGTGCGAGCAGTTCCAAAAAAAGCATCATAACTCCTCGCCCTATCGCCTAAAGATGAACGGGGCTGTTGAAGTAGCCAATAAAAATATTAAGAGGATCATTGGGAAAATGACTGAGACGTTTAAAGATTGGCACGAGAAGCTTCCATTTGCTTTGTTTGCATATCGCACATCTGTACGAACATCTACGGGAGCAACTCCTTTCTCTCTGGTTTATGGAATGGAAGCTGTGCTACCTATCGAGGTTGAGATCCCTTCTCTACGAGTCTTAATGGAATCAAAGTTAGAAAAAGCAGAATGGGTACAAGCTCGATATGATCAGCTGAACCTCATTGAAGAAAAGCTCTCAGGGCAATTTGTCACGGGCAGATGTACCAAAAAAGAATGATAGCAGCCCATGACAAGAAGGTACGACCAAGAGAGTTCCATGAAGAAGAACTCGTTCTGAGAAAGATTCACCCAATACAAAAAGACCTGCGAGGAAAATGGGCACCAAATTGGGAAGGACCATACGTTGTAAAAAAGGCATTCTCAGGAGGAGCTTTAATCCTTACCGAGATGGATGGGAAGGAGTTACCGAATCTGGTGAATTCAGATGCGGTGAAGAAATATTATGCTTAAGATGAAAACCCGAAAAGGGCATCTTAAAAAAAAAAGGGATCAGGGCGAAAACCCGAAAAGGGCGTCTTGATTAGTACAAAAAAATTAGGATGAAAACCCGAGAGGGCGTCCTAATGAAACAAACCTGGCGGTCGAACGATAGGTCAAGTAGTGAGACTACAATATTTGAAACACTTCTGAAAGCTCGAAATTTTCTACGCAAGAAGCCATGCTCGAAAAGATTATTGATTGAGGAACGTGGAAGAGTTCATGTGTTGAATATCTAGAGCATTTGTATCCGTTGAATACGACCTTTTCTTTCTTTTTGACATTTTTACTCTCATTGGTTGACTTTCTTTGTTTGCCACATTTGAAATAAAGGAATATGAGATATCCTTTTTATCCCTACCTGACCATTTTCATGCATCTTATTATGTGTTTATTTAATGATAAATAGTGAAATGACATACTCTAAACAAAAGAAATGTCAAGCATTACCCGGATAAGAATTCGATAAGTGCAAACCTTCAAAGCAAGAACAAAGTTTAACCAAGGGCAAAAGGGTGATATCTGAGAAACGTCGATTACTCGTAAAGCTCAAAGACAGGTATGAGGCTTGAAGAGAAGGTCGAGAATCAAAGCAATGAACGCAGATCCTCAACAATCATGGCGAAAATGACATACGACCAATATGCTTAAGGAGCACTGCATAATCATGTAGGCATAAAGGCATTTAAGACAAACATGTGCATACCATGATGACATCATGCATGGCATATACAGGTAATCCAGTAAAGCAAGAAATCTTGAATGAGAGTCGCACTGAATCAAAGGAAAAGATACCCGAGATCTACCAAAGGACTGGTTTTGGTATTTTGATGTTTAATATTCATGCTTTCCAAGGAAAATCAACTCATATTGCGAGAGATGAGTTGAGCCTCAAGACACGTTGAGGTATTTTTAATTTTTTTTTTTCAAAATCAACTCATATTGCGAGAAGTGAGTTGAGCCTCGGGGCACGCCGAGGTATTTTTAGTTTATGTTTTAAATTGACTCATATTGCGAGAGGTGAGTTAAGCCTTTTAATTTTTGTTTTTCAAAATCAACTCATATTGCTAGAAGTGAGTTGAGCCTCAAGACGCTGAGGTAATTTCAATTTTTGTTTGTCAAAAATCAACTCATATTGTGAGAGGTGAGTTGAGCCTCGGTTCACATGCTGAGGTATTTTCAATTTCTGTTTTTTAAAAAAAAAATCAACTCATATTGCGAGAGGTGAGTTGAGCTTCAGATTACACACTGTGGTATTTTTTTCAATTCATATTGCGAGAGGTGAGTTGAGCCTCAGGACACGATGAGGTAATTTCAATTTCTGTTTGTCAAGAATCAACTCATATTGCGAGAGGTGGGTTGAACCTTTTAATTTCTACTTTTTCAAAATCAGCTCATATTGCAAGAGGTGAGTTGAGCCTCGAGGCACGCTGAGGTATTTTCAATTTTTGTGTTTTAATTTCAACTCATATTGCGAGAGGTGAGTTGAGCCTCAGGACACGCTGAGGTATTTTCAATTTTCGTTTTTTTAATTTATGTTTCAAAAAAAATCAACTCATATTGCGAGAAGTGAGTTGAGCCTCAAGACGCTGAGGTAATTTCAATTTTTGTTTGTCAAAAATCAACTCATATTGCGAGAGGTGAGTTGAGCCTCAGGACACACTGAGGTGGTTTTAATTTATGTTCATCAAAAATTAGCTCATATTGCAAGAGGTGAGTTGAGCCTTGGCTCACACGCTGAGGTATTTTCAATTTCTAGTTTTCAATTTCTGTTTTTCAAAAATCGACTCATATTGCGAGAGGTGAGTTGAGCCTCGGGACACGCTGAGGTAATTTCAATTTCTGTTTGTCAAAAATTAACTCATATTGCGAGAGGTGAGTTGAGCTTCGGCTCACATGCTGAGGTCTTTTCAATTTCTGTTCGTAAAAAAAATCAACTCATATTGCTAGAGGTGAGTTGAGCCTCAGGACACGCTGAGGTAATTTCAATTTCTGTTGTTAAAAAAAATCAACTCATATTGCGAGAGGTGAGTTGAGCCTCAGGACACGCTGAGGTATTTTTAAATTTCTGTTTTTCAAAAATCAACTCATATTGCGAGATGTGAGTTGAGCCTTGGGTTCACATGTCGAGGTATTTTCAAAATCTACTTTTGCAAGAGGTGAGTTGAGCCTTGGCTCACGTGCTGAGCTATTTTCAATTTCTGTTTTTAATGTCTAGTTTTACAAAGTCAATTCATATTGCGAGAAATGAGTTGAGCTCAGGATCACATGCCGAGTAAAGAATCAATATTAGAGCTGATTGAAGACACCATATTTTGTCTCCCTGAAGTTGCAGTGGAGTTAATCGAGGATATCAGATCTTGCCTTTCTAAAGTGGCAGAAGAGAAGACCCAAAACCTTATCTCACTGAAGTGATACAAGAGCATATTGAATTACATTGGAACAGATTGAAGCTACAAGGCATATCTCCGAATTTGCAGTAGATTGAACCAAAGCTACAAGATGCGATGGACTGGAAAGAGACTACCTGGATGAGAAGAGCACCAAAGAAGTCCATACTTAGCAAGACCGGGCAAAATTGGCCTTTCTTTATATCTTTTCTCTATTCTCGTTACACGATAATAAGCAAAGAGGGGCAGCTGTTGTAGGCCAATTTTAGGCAATTTACATCAAAACCCAATTTAGCCTTACCTAACCCACTAAAATTAAACCCAAAACCCAAAATCTTAACTATCCAAAGCCAAATTTACATCAAAACCCCAATGGCCCAAACCCTAAGTCCAAATCAAAATAAAAAACCTAGCCCACAACTTAAACTTTTCTCAACTAGCCACTCCTTTTCCACCACCAACTCCACTAGCCACACCTTTTCCACCACCCACTCCACTAGCCACTCTTTTTCCACCACCAACTCCACTAGCCACTCCTTTTCCACCACCAACTCCACTAGCCACTCTTTTTCCACCACCAACTCCACTAGCCACACCTTCTCCACCACCACTTGTACCTACAAATGAAGACATAAACAATAAAAAAATATTTTGTAAATGGCTATATAAGCCTTCTCATATTTTGTAAATGGGGGGGATTTTTTTTTGGAGAGTTTTTGGGAGAGAAAGTTATTGTAAAGGATTTTTGGAGAGGTTTCTTTTTAAAGTAATTAAGGAGAAGAGTTATTGTGAAGGCTAGTTTTTGGAGAAGCTAGTTTTTTGAAGATTAATCAAAGATCAAAGCAAAAGAGGTTTCTTTGTCTATTCTCATTTTAAGTTCTTTGTTTACTTATTGTTTTCCTTTCAATCTTATTTTGTTTCTTTTATACGAAAGTAAAAAAAATAAAAGGAGGAAGCTTACCCATTTTTACCGAAAAAGTTTTTTGAGGTCCAGCTGCCGTGTACGGTGGCGCCGGCGGTGGTCCGGCGACCGGACGATGGCCGACCTTGTGGCCGAAAATCATCCACCCTCTCCCTCTCTCTCCTTTTTTGTTATTATTATATTTCTTAATATTATATTATATATATTCTTTTAATATATTAGGTATATTTTAAATTCTATATTACGTATATATATTTTATACTATTTTATTTATATATCTTTAATATTATATTATTTATATATATATATTTCTACATGTTATCTTATGTATATATCTTAACTATATTATGTATATATTTTTAACACTATATTATGTACATATTTTTAATATTATCACGTATTTATTTTTATATATGTACATATTGATGTAGTATTATTAATAGTATTTTTTTAAACATCGTTATTATTTCTAATATATATTATGTATATCTTTTTTATTTCTATTTTATTTTTTATTTTTCAATATTAATTATTATTCTAATATTTTGATATTTTAATATTTTATATTTTATATATTTTATTATTCACATCATTGTTCGCATTTTTTTACAATAATATTCTTGGATTTTTTTACTATCATTTTAAAAACTTTTTACATTTTAATTTTAAGAATAAGGCAATGTATCAATTTTAACATTAAGTCATCGATTTCATCGCTATGTTGGGTGAAATTAATCGGCTCGTGTTAAAAACGGGACGTCCTTCTAAAAAACAAAAAAAAAACTTGCAACTTCTCATTTCCTTCAATCGAATCACACTTAAATGTCAAATTGAATTCGTATTTTTGAAAATCAAGACAACATGTGTTTAATAAGATACCAACTTTGGGCGTCGCAAGGGTGCTAATACCTTCCTCGCGCGTAACCGACTCCCGAACCCTAAATTTTCTCTGGATTTTAACGTAGACCTAAACTCAACCTTTTATTTGTTTTAATAAGAGATCTAATAGGTGTCCGATCACACCTAGGAAAAAGGATCGGTGGCGACTCCATGTTTATTTCAAAAATCAAACGTCAAATTTCAAACTTTTTTTCAATAAATCGCCACAATTAGCGACCAAGCTAAGCTAAAATTTTTACGTCGCTACAACCACAAAGATGAAACGATGCCCATTTAAAGCTTTTGGTGAATTTGGCCCAATCACATCCATGCCCTACACCGAGAAAGGCCATGGAGAAGTCATAACATGCAGAGGTGAATGAGGCACATTAATCTTGTCTCCATAGATTTGGCACTTATGACATCTTTTGGTGTAGTTGATATAGTCTCCTTCCATGGTGGACCAATAATAACCAAACCTCATAGTTTTCCTGGCCATTGTAAAGCCATTAGCATGTGTCCCTCTGATGCCCTCGTGGATTTCTTCCAAGATTTTCTTAGCCTCAATAGTGTCTACACATCTTAATAGTACCTGATCCTTCCTTCTTTTGTATAGGATCTCCCCATCTAAGACGTAGTCACTGGCCAGTCTTCTCAACGTTCTTTTGTCGTTCTTAGTAGCTTGGTTGGGGTACTCACGATTCTTCACATATCGCAGGATATCGTGATACCAATGGTGATCATCATTTTTTGCTTCTTCTTCGAGGTTGTAACAATGAGCTGGACCCTCATAAATACTCATTTGGATTGGTTTCACATCTTCTTGTTTGTTCACCTTAATCATAGACGCTAAAGTTGCTAGGGCATCGGCCATTTGATTTTCTTCTCGCGGGAGGTAGCAGAAGACAGTATCATCAAACTCTTTAATTAATTCAAGGATCAGACTTCGATAATTGATCAACTTGGGGTCTCTCATTCCCATTCACCTTTGAGTTGATAAATCACTAGGGCAGAATCTCTATATACCTCTAACACCTTGATTTTACGTTCTATGGCCGCGTGAATTCCCATGATGCATGCTTCGTATTATGCCATATTGTTCGTGCAGTCAAAATCCAATTTACTAGTGAAGGGATAATGATCTCCGTTTGGGGATACCAGAACTGCCCCGATTCTGTTAACCACAGTATTTGATGCTCCATCAAAGTTTAGCTTCCAAGGATGACCTTCTTGAGGGTCTTCTTCAGTGGTTGCTATGTACATTAGATCTTCATTTGGGAACTCAAAGTTCAGAGGCTCATAGTCTTCTAGAGCTCCACTGGCTAGAAAATCTGCTATTGCACTCCCTTTTACAGCTTTCTGTTTTACGTAGACTATATCGAATTTAGAAAGTAAAATTTTCCATCGGGCCATTCTCCCATTCAAAGCAGTCGATTCCATCAAGTACTTCAGAGGATCCATATTGGAGATCAGCCAAGTTGTGTGGTACAACATGTATTGTCTCAATCTTCGGGTTGTCCAGATTAAGGCACAACACAACTTTTCAATTGGCGAGTATCTCATTTCACACTTAGTGAACTTCTTACTGAGGTAATATATCGCTCTTTCCTCCCTTCCTGACTTATCATGCTGGCCAAGCACACATCTCATAGAATTTTTAAACACCGTTAAATACAGTACCAATGACTTGTCTGGACTAGGTGGTGTCAATACTGGGGCATTAGACAAATATTACTTGACCTTGTCAAAAGTTTTCTGGCACTCCTCATCCCAAACACCAGGGTTGTGTTTCTTAAGGAGACGGAATATGGGGTCCCATTTCTCAATTAGTTGTGAAATGAACCGAGCGATGTAATTTAGTCTTCCTAGGAATCCCCGGACTTCCTTTTGAGTACGCGGTGGAGATAACTCTTGTATGGTTTTGACTTTATCTAGGTCAATCTCAATCCCTTTTTCACTGACTACGAATCCTAGCAGTTTTCCTGACCTGGCCCTGAAGGTACATTTTGCTAGATTGAGTTTCAGTTGGAATTTCCTCAACCTCAAAAATAATTTCCTCAAGACTTGTACATGCTCCTCTTCTGTCCGAGATTTGGCGATCATGTCGTCAACATAGACTTCAATTTCTTTGTGCATCATATCATGGAACAAGGTTACCATGGCTTTTTGATATGTTGCTCCAGCATTTTTTAGTCCAAACGGCATCACCTTATAGCAAAATGTTCCCCACATGGTTACAAATGTGGTCATATTCATGTCCTCAAGATGCATCTTTATCAGATTGTACCCTGAGAAACCATCCATGAAAGAGAACAGTGAATAACCTGCCGTGTTGTCCACTAAGGTGTCAATATGAGGCAACGGGAAATTATCCTTCGGGCTGGCTTTATTCAGATCCCTGTAATCTACACACATCTGTACTTTTCTATCTTTTTTAAGGACATGGACGATATTGGCTTCCCATTCCGAGTACTTGACTACTTGTAAGAAACCAGCATCGAATTGCTTCTTGACTTCCTCTTTTATTTTCAACAAAACATCCAGTCTCATCCTTCGGAGCTTCTGTTGAACTGGCTTGCATTCTTCTTTAATAGGGAGCCTGTGTACCACTATGTCAGTACTTAGCCTAGGCATATCTTGATACGACCATGCAAAGACATCCTTAAACTCTTGGAGTAACTCAATAAGGTCCCGTTTTGTCTCTATGGTAATGCAAGCTCTGATATTTACTTCTTTCTTTTCTAGTTCATCCCCTAAGTTCATGACTTCTACTATTTCTTTGTGGGGTAGAATCTGTTTCTCCTCTTGTTCTACTATCCTTAACAAATCAGGGGATAAGTTACAGTCTCTGTCATCCTCAAAGTCCTGAGATCCCTTTAGACAGATATCCCGCTCAAAAGGAGACTCTGAGTTAGTATCAACGTCACTCATATCGTTGATATCTGGAGACCTGTTGTAGGTGAGAAGGAAAATACAAAAAACAAGATAATCTAAGAATCATGATATGTATGGTATGATCATGAATGAAAGAATAAAAGAATACTTGCACGGAATAAGACAAAAAGATGCATTTTATTGAAATAATGATTTTGAACATAAGGCTATTTCACAAAAGGGACTCTTATTACTCCTAGGCTTAGAGCAATAAGTGTGTTTTGAACATTATTCAGTGTAGTTCTAAAGACTACAGGAATCTCTTCCATAGTCCAATTATTTAGAACACTTCCGGTTCATAAAGGCGAATGCCCGACAAATTTTCTACTCCAGTTCCTTCTTCATATGTGGTGTTGATGTCCAAATTTTCCATCATTCCTTCCATGATTTCCTTTCCCGAAGCAAAAGTCTTCGATATATGGGGAAAGATCATTGGTTCCCACTCGATTTCTCCCCCGCTCAATCGTGCTCTCCTTCTTTCTTACTTCTTCTCTAGCTCCTTCTTTCTTTGTTTCGTGTCTGGCTTAAATCCTAACCCAAAACGGTCTTGTTTGTCCTTCATCATTAGTGCATTAATCCTTCCCTGGAGGTATCTCTCGAGTCCTCTTCCGGGTAGGGCCTCTTTTCCAACAGTTAGCCGTAGTCTCATTCTTGTAGTCTCAGATAACCTGGGCATTGGAATCCTATTTCCTTCAGTAATGAATGTCGCATTCACAAACTCTAAAGACCGAAAAGAGCATTCGATTGCTTCATCATTTGCCTCTAGATATAGGGCGTCACTGGTTATTGCTGCGATGATGTCCTCTTCAGCATTGATCATTACCAACCGACCTTCGGTTACCAATTTCAACTTTTGGTGTAGCGATGAAGGGACTGCCCCTGCTGAGTGTATCCATAGCCTCCCCAATAGGCAATTATACGAAGGCTTAATGTCCATGACCAGGAAATCTACCTCGTACGTGCTCGGTCCGATTAAGAGGGGTATTTCAATCCTTTCCATTATCTTCCTTTCTGTGCCATCAAATGCTCTCACTACATTTTGGCATGTCTTCATATGGGAACTATCCACTGGCAACCTATTCAGTGTAGATAGGGGTAGGACATTTAGTGCAGACCCATTGTCAATCAATACCCCTGGTAATGTATACCCTTTACAGCGAGTCGTGATGTGCAAAGCTTTAGTCAATCCTCTGCCTCCCGACGGTACTTCATCATCGTTCAGCACCTTCATCAATGCGCTGCGATGGGTTTCTGAGCTTAAGAGTAAGGCCAGTACCGATATACGAGCTAGCTGTTTGTGTAACTATTCTACGGTACTATATTCACTGTGTTTTAGAAATTTTAAAAATTCCTTTGCTTCTTTTTCAGTCACTGATTCATTAACAGTCGGTTCAGGTCTCGCTGGCTTTTCCTTCTTTTGCTCAATTACCAATGATTTTCCTTTAACCTGCTCGACTTTTGTATTTGGGGCATCATAATGCCTTCCGCTGCGCGTATAAAAACCCTCGTCTTGACCTTTCTCTGATGCATTAATCAGGATCTCCTCTCCTGGGATTGTCACATTGCAGCTATAGTTCCACGGTACCCTTTTGCTATCTTTATAAGGGAAAGCAACGGGCTTCTGGATTACGAGCTTTGACACAACTTGTGCCCCGGCTTCATTTATTCTCGGACGCGATATGATAACCACTGGGTGGTTGACTTTGCAAACATCCTTCGTCGACCCCTCTTCGGAAGCACACACATCTGTTTCTTCTGGGCTCCCGACATATTCGAAGAATTCCAGCTCCTTATTATCCATTGATCCTTGTACTAAAGCTCTGAATTAGTTGCATTTCTGAATCTCGTGATCCTTTTGATCATGGAACTCGCAATAATTCTTTGATTCTCGGGGTCTGACCCTTGGATTCTGTGTTATCAACCCTCTTTCCACCATTTTCTTCCATACTTCTTTCAACGAGGTATTCACTTCTGCAATATTCATCTTAATTTCTATCCCCGAACTCTCGGTTATCGCATTTATCCCCTTATCCCCATGGTTGGGTAATGGATTCTCTGCACTAGATGTATCATCAAATTTCACGATGCCCCTGTTGATGAGTCTTTCAACCAATTTCTTGAATGTGGTGCAGTTTTCTATCGAATGTCCTATGGCTCCCACATGGTATTCGCATTGGGCATTTGCGTCATACCATTTAGGGTATGGAGGTTGCATTGGCTTTAGATAGAAGGGAGACACGACATGTGCGTTAAATAAAATTTGGTATAACTTGTACGTCATTGGAATGGGCATAAATTGGAGTTTCTTCCTATTTTGTTTTGTGTTGGGCTCTTGTCTGGGTGGGCCTTGCTGACCAGTGGTTGTCAACCTTGGTTGGCTTACGGTGATCGATTTTGAATATGTGCTCACATTATTTACCTCGTGTTCTTTCTTTCTCGGTGTTGACCTCTTGGCGTTTTCTCCAGCCTCTATCTTCCCACATCTTATCGCATTTTCTATCATTTCTCTAGACATTACTATGTCTGAAAAACTCTTGGTTGCGCTACCCAACATGTGGTTAATGAAAGGTGCTTTCAGGGTGTTAATGAAGAGTATAGTGGTTTTCTTTTCCAACATAGGGGGTTGGACTTGTGTGGCCACCTCTCTCCATCGTTTGGCATACTGCCTAAAGCTTTCATTATGCTTTTTCTCCATATTCTATAAAGTGATTCTATCAAGGGCTATGTCTGCCACATGACCGTACTACTTCATGAAGGCTTGTGCTAGATCTTTCCATGAACTGATCTGGGCGCGACTCAGTTGGTTGTATTATCTAGAAGCGACCCCAACCAGACTTTCTTAGAAGTAGCGAATTAATAGTTGGTCATTATTGACATGGCCTGCCATTCGTCTGTAGAACATAGTGATGAGAGCTTCGGGACAGCTAGTCCCGTTGTACTTCTCAAATTTTGGAGTTTTGAACTTGGGAGGGAGTACCAGGTCCGAAACCAAACTTAATTCCTTAGCATAGATTCCACCACGATAGTCAGTGCTTTCCATTTCTTTAAATTTATCTTCTAACCACCTATACCTTTCTTCAAGCTCCTTCAGGAGTTCTACCCTTGCCTTTTCTATTTCTGTTACTTCATCGAGATTGAGGACCACAGGGTTAGTCAGGTTATCTCCTAGATTGGAGCCCGAGCCAGCCTAATAATTCATCGGTGCCGAAACACCGGCCTGAAATGGTTAGGGCCTAATTGTGACTGATGGCCTTCTTGGGTACATATCAGGTTATGTTTGAACGTCCGTTGGGGCAAAATCCGGAGGGTATATATGATCTTCATTATCATCTCCCGCATTGGTCATGGGGCTTTTCCCTTTTCTAATCCGCCAGCCACTAGACGCGTTAATTGATCCATCATACTTTTTTGGGACTCCAGCATCTGGTCCCTTACATCTTGCTGGATTTTGCCCAGCTGTTCTTGCATACGTGCTTGTAGTTGATCCTGCATCTCTTTTTGCATTTGTTCCAATCTCTCTAACCTTTGGTCCATTGCTTTTGTTTTTCCTCTCGTACCATAATGATGTTTTAGGATAACTGCTATGATTTTTAGGGTTTTTTGTGAGTTTTAATGCGTATGATACAATGCTGATGCATGAATGCAATGAATACAATGAATGCAAAAAAAGAAAATGCGTTGATTCTAAATCGATTTCATTAGAATAACTTTTCTAGAAAATAAGTTTCTTTACATAAAACAAATTACATATAAGGCTTGGCCCTGATACTTAAGGCCTTGACCTACCTAAGAAGCCAAGCTAGCTTTGGCGCCGGTCCGATTCTAACTCATAATTTAAACTCAGCACATCGGCCTGTACTGCTAACGTTTGTAAGTGATCAGCCACTTCTCGCACTTGAGTCAAAGCTTCGCCTATGACGTAATCCTTGTTTCTGACTTGGTCTTGAGATTGATGAAGTTGCTCCTTAAATCGCTTGTTATTTACCTCAAGGAGTTTAATCTGAAGTTCATGATTTTGCAGCATTGTTTTAAGTTTTTTTATATTCTCTTTTAATTCTCCAATTTTGCTCTGACTAGCTTTCAACTCGATTACAGAGTTACGCGTACGATACTAATACAAGGACCTCTCTAACTCTGATACTCGAATCTTTAACCCCTCCTTCTCGTTCTAGCTTTCTACCAAACTTCTTTTCAGAGCACCTTCTCGAATTTGGGCATCTCGAAATTTTTCTTCCCATTGGTTGACTTTGTTTTTCTCTTCTTTAACTTCTTGTCGCCACTGTTCAGATGTTTTTCCTAATCCAGCGGTTCTCATTGACCTACGCAACTTCTTGTAGTCTATTTTCAAACTGTCCAAATCCTCTTCAGCCTTGTTTTTTTCCTTTCCTGAGTCTTTCAGCTTCTAATTTCAGATGAGATTACTTTCAAGTGTTCTTCCATTAACCGAGGGTTTCCTTAGTCTGAAGTAGGGATGTTATCGTTAATCCTCTGATCCCTTTACCAAACCTGTCAAAAAGATCAGAAACCGCCTCGTCTACATGCCCCAAAGCTTTGGGGAAGATAACCAGTCCATAAATGCTCAGGGCGAAGACATCCACCCTTTTCTTCACATTGGGGTGCGCTAAGATTAGATCCCTCAGGTTCTTCCAAGGAATGCACTTATAATCTCCTTTTTGTTTGATCCGGGTTGTAACCCACTATTCGCTCATTCCTGTGATGTTCATCAGCTTTTTTGAAAACGCTGAGACGTTGGCAACTCTGGAATAATTCTGTCAACCTGAATCGTCGGGCAATGGAGCAAGGCCGTGTACTCTTCTATAGTAGGTACAAATCTACCTTCCCGAAAGTGAAACAACTGTAAGTAGAATTCCAATATTGGGCGATGGCTCGAAACAGGTGTTCGTCTACCTTGACATCGAGCAGATAAGGTAAATCGCCATAATTACAATAGAATAGCTATTTGATCTCGTCATCCCACTGACCCCAAATTTCTTTTATCTCTTGGAGGTTATTTTGGGTCACATTGATCCGCGTGAAATCCCACAATTCTGACACGTACCCCTCGGTAAGACTATTGCCTTTCTCTTGTTGTGTTGTCTCAGCCCATATCTGGACAGCCGCATTGTCTTCTACTTTATCAAGAAACCCCTTTTCCATGATAAGCTATCTACTTAGCAAGTCAGTATTTCATACGCAGTTTAAAGCAAACAAAGAATAATAAATATAGCACTTGCTCAGGTAACCACTAGGGTTTCGGAGTGACTCTACCTAGGGTGGGCTCTTAAGGCTCGTTACATGGGGTTCCATTATAGAGTAAAGGTACCTGAACCAGCAGATTCCTCGATCTTCACCTATTATAGGCTCATATAGACCGAGCGCAGTTTAGGGGAATACATTTTCCTATGGCTAGACGGAGATGAAAATCTCACGAAGACATAGGTACGGATGTATCCCGAAAGTGATCCACTATCCTGCACGGAGGTGAAAACCTCACAAAGGAGTAGTTTCTCACTCCCACTTAAAAGGGTGTGACCATAGCAGTCATGCAATGCAATATGCAAAACTATTTAAAGACTCAAACCAACGCAGCAGGTATTATATCATAAACCATAAAAAATAGCTGATGAAATGCAATGAAAGGATCGTATTTCAAAACCAAATTTTCAATTTTTGATAAAAAGACAAAAGTTAATCAACTTGTGGCTTGACTTTCTTATTTGGTCCCCAGCGGAGTCGCCAAGCTGTCGTAACCATTTTTTGAAAAAACAGGGATCGACTTTGATTTTGAAAATGAAAAAAACGGGAGTCGCCAGCAATCCTTTTTGATGAGGTGTGATCGGGTCACCTTGTAAAAGTGGTTGTTTTTAATAAATGATTTGATTTATTTAAACAACAATTTTGGTCTACGAAATTTAATAAAACGAGCTCGGGAGTCGATTATGTACGAGGAAGGATTAGCATCCTCGTAACGCCCAAAATTGGTACCTAGTTGATTAATTAGTGTCTTAAGATCGAAAATTGAAAACTTGAAAAAGTTTGAAACACGATCCTTCCTTTTGTAAAAAAAAATTGGAACGTTAAAGACATTCTCGTCTTGAAGCAACAAAATATCATATCCAGTGAGTTAGGACACGACATCTCGAACTTTTGAGAATGAGCTTGCCTTTTACTCAGAAATTCGTATATTTTAACCCCTTTTTAAAAGGATATTTGGTTAGTTAAGGTAAACGAGAAAAATCAGAACCCGGTAAACTGGGGCATGTTTCTTCGAATTTCCAAACACCGAATATTGCCTTTACTTGTGAAAATCTTATTTCGAGCTAACAAAATGTCATACCCGGTAAGTTAGGGCACAACACCTTGTATTTCAGAGAATAAGCATTTTTTCAAAACTCGTGTTGTGACTTAAGAAGATCATGTTGTTATTTAGATTAAACGAGAAAAATCGAAACCCAGTAAGTTAGAGCACAATTTTCTCAAATTTTCTAAATACGAAGCTTGTTTTATTTTAGAAAACACAATGGTATGCATCGAGTAAAAGGCTAATGCAATCATAATTGCATGGTGAAATGAGAATAATAACCATGACAATAAAGAATAATAGAAATAATAATAATAATAATGAAAAAATATTAAGTTACAATAGTAAAATAATAATAGTAATAATAATAGTGATAATAATAGTATATTAGATAACAATAATAAAATAATAAGTAATAATAATAGAGTATAAATAATAGTTATGAAAATAATAACAAGTAATAATAATAATAATAATAATAATAATAATAATAATAATAATAGTGACGATAGTAGTAATAATATATTGATAATACATAATAGAAGGAATAATAAAAGGATATAAGGATAATAGTAATAGTAATAACAATAATAATAAAGAATACAATACATTAATGATAATGATAATGATATATGTTAATAACAATAATAATAATATGTAAAAATAGAAAATAATAATATGGTAAAAATATTAATATATTAATAAGAATAATAGTAATAAAATAAGATTAGAATAACAATATTAACAAGAATAAACATAAAAGAGATAGTAATAATGTAAATAATGATGTATATATGTATGAAAAATAATGGTAGTAAAAAATAGTAATAATAATAATAATAGAAGTGGTAATAATAAAATTAGAATAAAATAAATACATGTACAAGTATAATAATAATATAAATAATGTAATAAAACAACCAAAAGTCATAAAAAGGACGTAATTGAATCTGAAAACAAAATTTTGGGGCAAATTCAAAATAAATAAAAGAGAAAGAGATCAAATCGCATGCGCAAACAACTAGGAGGGACTAAAATGGGCAACAACCTCTTGTCCCAAAACGCACAGCTTCAAAGGGATTCAATTGGAAAAGAAATAAAATTTCTGGGCATAAATTAAAAGCCAAAAAAATGAAATTTAAAAGTAGAAAAATGCGGAAGGACCAAATGCGCAATTAGACCATCAAACGAAAACACGCGAATCCTAGGCCTAGAACGGGTCGAGTTGGGTCGGAGGGGGCAAAACGATGTCATTTTGGGGTTAAAAGGCAGCCCCAAAAACGACGTCGTTTTGGGAGGCTATAAAAGGCCTAAATTTTTTTTAAAAAAATCACTTGCAGCAGAGGAAAGAAAAAAAGGGGGGGAAGGGAATTTCTCTTTGGACCAGGTCCAGCTCCGGCCAGGAGGGCCACCGTCGCCAGCCACCGCGCGAAAGGTATTTTTTTTTGTTAATATGTATATATATGTATTTAGCAAAAAAAGGGTAAATAGGTTCTAAATAAAATAAAATAAAATAAAATAACAAAAAAAGAAAATAATAAACCTTTTATTCGAAACCTTTGAACTCTCCTTTGTGTTTTTTTTTCTGCGATTTTATGCTCGTATTTAGATCTGTTTCTTGTGGATAAATGACTGCCGAATGTTTTGTATTTTCAAAGAAAAGAAAATTGCCGAAAAAAAACAATACATTTTCGCTTGGCTTTTATAGCCATTTACAAGCCTTTGTTTATTACTTGTTGTCCTCTCTTCCTTTAATTTTGCAGGTGCAAGTAGAGGTGACGCGACTAGGGCGGTGGAGCAGGTGGCCGACTGGCATAGGTGATGGGACAGAGGGCAGAGGCGGCAGCAGCTTAGTGTTTTCTTAGTTTTTTTTTTAATCATTGTGGGCTAGGGTTTGGGGCTGTTGGGTTTTGGTTTTGGGTAGGTAGATTTGGTTTAATTTGGGCCAAAATGGGGCCTCAACAACTTAAATTCTTAACTAAGTTGGTGTCCGACAACTTGGTTAGGAAATTATAAGAATGCCCTTTTGTAATTAAAATAAGTAATATTATTTGAGGGCATTTTAGTCTTTTCACTTTAAAAAACAATATGGTAGGATTCGAACCCACATCAATTGCATTAATAAAACTTTTAATTTACCACTTAACTAAAACTTTATTTTAATATTATTATACACTTTAGTTTTATTATGCACGCTCTATTACCTTCATAAGTTGTATATCTATACTTACTATTATCTAAACTCCATACTGAGTTGGTGTCATTCTCAATCGGGTCACCAACTTAGTTAAAAATTACGAGAATGCCTTTTTGTAATTCAAATAAGTAATATTATTTGAGAGTATTTTAGTTTTGTCACTTAAAAAAACCAATAAAATATGCATACGGTGGGATTTGAACCTAGGCCAATTGCATTAGTAAAACTTTTAATTTACCACTCAACTAAAACTTTATTTTAATATTTCTTATACATTTTAATTTACTACGAATTTAGAACATATATGTGTGTTTAAAAATAACATACAATAAACAATGAAAAAGTATGGTTTGAAACTAACCAATCATAATAACACATGAAATATGTACGATGAGGAAATAAAAAAGAATTAGGTTAGATTATGAGTAAAACAAAATTTAAACACATAAATACATCAGGTAAATAGTACTCAATGCACTACAATTATTTATCATGGTTTTTCATCAATGGTGAGTTTAGTGTTGAGTTGACTTGTGACACCAACTCAATTAACAACATTATTAATATATATATGTATACAACTAATAGAGATAATAAATTGAGCAGTTTAAAATAAAAATATATAAAATATATTAATGAAGCTTTGGTTGAGTAGTAAATTTAAGATGTTATTAACTCAATTGGTGCGAGTTTAAATCACTCCACATGTATATTTTTATTGGTTTTTTTGTTAAAATGAAAAGATTAAAATATCCTTAAATAGTATAGATGAGATATGTGAAACTCTAAAAGAATAGCAACAATATGAAATCTTCTTTCCATATCAAAATTCCCTTTCAGTATTGAACCCCGTCTGTTGATATTTGCTTGAAGCCATCGGTTTAGTTCCTCATGGGTTTGGAACAAAGGTTAGGTTTTATCCAAAGTTGTGATGGGACTTTTTGTTTAAGTGTTTTCTGTTTTTATTTTGAATTTGATTTCAGATGGAAATGTAAATATTGTATTTCTTTGTTTTTCAAACCCAAAAATTAGTGCTTCAAAAAGCTTAGGGTTTCGAAACCAATAAAATTGTGGCTTCGAAACCAATAAAACTGTGTTGAGTTTGGTATGAATATCGGGGAAGAGGACTAAAATGAATAAAATGGAAAACGATATGAATTACTAGAGTTATGATATGTGATATGGAGGTAGGATACAAATGTGTTGGAAGACATGAAATATATGCGGGTTGATGATGAATTCGATTATAATTATGATTGTGAATGAGAAATGATACGTGTATTTAATTGTAAAATGAAGTTGAACATTGATAGTATGCACTTCGTGCGTCAGGAATGCGCTTTGTGTGCCAGTATGCACTATATTTGTCAGTTTTCCTTACTTCAGTTTATCTGATGATGCACTTCGATACCAGTTTGTGACATCCCCGACCTGGCCTAGGAGTTTTCAACTAAGTTGGAGGCTTTTCCAATGAAGATGGTCGTTCATATGTCATTTGTGACGATGATTTTCACTACAATAACTCACTATCCTAGTTGTCCAATTCTGATAGCTTTATACTACGATAAGCTATCATCCCGGTAAACCCGATTTAGGATTAGTTTTCGTATTGCTAAGGATACTAGTACCAACATTGGTTTGCAACATGTGGAGACTTTGGTCTAGTTGGTCTTGCATTTGACGCACTGTTGCGTGTAACAAATGTATCCCTTCATCAAGTTTACTAACACTAATGGCCATAGGGGGTTATTGTTAAAGGTATGCTTCCTCTTAAGGTCTTGGGGTATATAGGGTTGCAAAGGTTGGTAAGGAGGGGCTAGTCTACTGTGGTTGAAGTTTCCCACACCTTGGTTTCCTCTTCACCTAAGGTTGGGATGATCACGCCACCCTAAGTTATAGGTATTTGAGTACGGGTTACCACCCCTAATTCCCATATAGTTCCCCCCAATCTAACTACCCTTTTGGTGATTTCCTTAAGTAACTTTTCATTTTCGCCCTCTACATGAGCTCTTATAAGATGGTGTTTGTTAGGAATGAGGCACATTAGAGCTAATTTCGAGGTTGTTAAACCTCCTGAGGATTTGTAGGAATTTGTCCTTTCCATTGACTGCATTCACAGTCGGTGATTTAGCTAGACATGTGAATTGCTCAATCGACCACATGTAGGAGTTCACTGCCAAATGTTCAATGGGTTAGCAATCTTCAATGTAGGTTTTAGACATGAATGCCCTCGCAGATGCTCCTTCTAAGCTTGACCTCAAATTCCCGTCCAAACCATTATAGAAAGTTAGTAATTGCAACCACCCTTGTAGACCATAGTAATGGCACTTATCTAGTGTTACTTTGAAGCGCTCGCATGCCTCATACAATGATTCCACCTCCAATTGCCAGAAGTTGGCGATAATCATCCGTAACTTCTTCTTTTTGCTCAGTAGGAAATATTTGGCAAGGAATTAGTTGGCTAGCTCATCCCACATCACGATAGAATCTATAAGCTACGAATCCAATCACATAAAAGCGTCATCACACGAAGAGAAAGGGAATAACCAAAAACATATAGCATCATTGGATACCCTGTTATACTTAAAAGTATCACAAGAGGTTAAAAAATGCTGAAGGTGTTATTGGGGTCCCCATTCATTGATCCCCAGAATTGGAGGGTGCTTTGTATCATCTAAAGTCTGGCCGACTTGATCTCAAAATTGTTGGAATTAATGGTGGGTCAGTTGATATACCTCGCACAGCATCCAAGTTTGGCATGATATAATCTTTCGATGTACGGTTCTCCATTTGTCTCGATCGTATAGAGGGTTCGTGTTTCTCTATGTTCGGAAGGCCTAATGGTGGATATTCAAATAAAATATTGTCAATCAATGGATCAGTAATCAGTGGTTCTAACTATGGGTGACCTTCTCTCGAGGGTTGCCCTCGTCTTGCGCTGGTTATTATCCTTTTCGACTCAAGATCAAATGAGATTAACTCGTTGCTACTCCAAGTCAGACATTGAGAAATACAACCACAAGAAACACGGGTAAGTCAAGAAATTAACTAAAAGAATACAAAAAGAAATACACAAAGAAGTAAAGTGCCTTATTTATAAACCTCGATTTCACCAATTATCTTCCAAGTAAGACATGAAAAAATCACAACAAATCAATTCATCACAAACACATCTCTTATGCAATGACGCCAACAACTTGATCACGCTACAATGTATGAACTCCTAGCAAAGAATTAGCACAAAATATAAGAAATTAAAAGTGGCTTAACTACAAGTATGATAGGTCAATTGTAATATTTGTTAAGTGTTATAATGGAACACTTTGAGCTTTCCAAGGATCAAACCAAGAGAGATCAAAGTTAATTATGCTAAACTACCCTAAGGAGGACTAAATTGAATAACAATCAAAAGTATACAAATATCAATTTAGTGAGATAAAGTGGTCGATTGATATCCATATTTCTAGTTAATTCTTGGATTAGGGATCTAAATTGGTCAAACCCTTAATTAGTCCAATTTTCCCTCTCGATTACCATTTTACCTAATTATACGATTTAGTCTAGTTTATCTCTTGACCTCACTAAACTAAATCAAGACAATCAATTTGGTTCACAATAGAATCTCCTTTCGGTCTCATCTATCTAAATGTTCATCTAGAGGCGTCAATTCTAGATTTTGAAATCTATTCAATTTAATTCAATTTTTATGATTTAGTCTCTGACCCAAAAATTAACCATGCAATATTTCAATCAACCAACTACCATAAAACTTAGTTCCTACTCATCATCACAAGACAAAGACCAACCAATTTCATGCTAAAATAATTCGTCAAATAACCACAAAAAGACAAGTTTTAGAAATACTTAGTGCCTCATGAAGGATCCTTTAATGAAGATGATGATAACAAGAAAGATGATAAATCCACAACAAAAAAAGATATATATTTTTTGAAAACTAACAAGAATAAAATCTGCCGAATGCTTTAAATAAAAGTTCAAAATGACAAGGTTGAATATTGCATCTACTTGGGAAAAAAAACTAAAACTACAGTAAAAGTAAATGACAAGGTTGAATATTGTGTCATAATTTAATGCATGAGTTAAATAATGTTCCTCGATAAAAGAAATCCGTGAAAAAAGAAATTGAAAAAAAAAGTCAAATCGGTTTACCTTTATATGCTTAAATTGACTTCATTTGATTTTAAATTTATCTTCATATATAAAAATAGTTCATTCCTATTAGTCCGTTTGTACCCAAATAAATTCTTTATATCATAAAAAAAAAACTCAATGAGTTATAACCTTAGTTAAAGATTTAAGATATAATATCATTAGCTAGTTAAGTCTTAAGATATAATATCATTAGCTGATTAAGTTTTAACTCAATTGATATATGTATTATTAGTAATGCAGGAGGATCTGAATACGAGTGTGCTAAAACGCATTGTTCTTCTATTTATGGATGGGGAGGGGCTATGGGTAATTTTAGGCATTATCTTATATATATATGATAAAAATTTATAATAAGATAATTCAAAAAAATGAGACTTAAGATCCTTAAAGATTATTTATTTATTATTTCGAAAAATTTCGTATTTAATTCACTACTAATAATTTTTATCTGTTTAGCAAAAAATATTTTGTTTATTAAAATTTTCAAAAATATTTTTATTACATATATATATATATATAAGAATATTTGGTACATCAGTAAGGATGAAACATGCCATTTTCCAATTTTTATATACCCAAAATTAACATTATTTTTCATAGTTTTTAAATTGATCCCTTAAACAGAGCAAAATTCCATTAAAAAAATCCAAAAGAGAGCGGGTCAAATAAGTAACAAATTTTTTTATTTCAAAATGCTAACAAGTAAACAAAAAGAATTGATTATTGAGTAGGATTAAAAAGCAGCATGACAAACATTTTTTTATTAAGTAAAATTTTATATCTAAATAAGTTAGTATTTTTAAATAATATAGAGTCATAGCAGTCTTACTTTACACTGTTATTTCCTAAGAAAATAATTTCGGTAATAAAAAGATTGGTCATAAGACTGCTGGGGGATTGAGGACTTAAAATTCTGTTAAAAGTATGTCAAAAGCAAGGAAAAGATTTAATATCAGTCATGCCCTCAAACATCTTTCATCCTTACATTTCATTCAATGAAGAATAAACCAGAAGTATAAACTCAATTTTAACCTCTTCTATATACATTACATAAGATTACATTAAATCAAGTACAATTTTTTTTATTAACTACTGTAATTATTTCTTTTTAAACATATTTAATATCAAAGAAATTTTTAAGATTTAATTGATACATTACATAAGATATTATACATTTCTAAACATTTATCTACTAATATTTTACAGACATCAACTTTGAATGAAAAGAATCAAACAAAAGACAAGTCAACATTTCTTTTAATCTATTTCCAATTCTCATGCAATGGGCCCTACATTCACTTTGTTTTCCGTATTTGTTTTCTTGAATTTAAGTTCTTTTTTGACTTAAAAATCACCATTACTTCTTTTTACCTATAAATACATGCAACAATTGCACTCTTATCCTCACACAAATTCTGTGCCAAATTTCAAGAGCAAACCAAAAAAAGGCTGCAAATTCAGCTTTTCAATATTTGCTTTTGATCAATCGAAATGGCTTCACAAGTTTCTCAAATGCCTTCTTCATCACCCCTTTCTTCCAATAAGGATGAAATGCGTCCCAAAGCCGATTTTCAGCCTAGCATTTGGGGAGATCTCTTCCTCAATTGTCCCGACAAGGTATACACACATATGAGTATATTGACATATAATCTTAACAGATTATTTGTTTAATTATTTAGTGATTCAATGTGAAGAAAATTTTCATTATTTTGAGCAGAATATTGATGCTGAAACTGAAAAGCGCCACCAACAATTGAAAGAAGAAGTGAGGAAGATGATTGTGGCACCAATGGCTAATTCAACCCAAAAGTTAGCCTTCATTGATTCAGTCCAAAGACTGGGTGTGAGTTACCATTTCACCAAGGAGATCGAAGATGAACTAGAGAATATCTACCATAACAACAATGATGCCGAGAACGACCTCTACACCACATCCATTCGATTCCGACTACTCCGAGAGCATGGATACAATGTTTCATGCGGTAATTATTGGAACAACAACATGGTATTTTTAAGTTTCTTGAGTATATAATAGCATGGAATATTTGATAACAAATTTCATTTTGGGTAATTTCATCTCAGACGTATTCAACAAGTTTAAAGATGAGCAAGGGAATTTCAAGTCATCCGTGACAAGCGATGTTCGAGGATTGTTGGAACTTTACCAAGCTTCTTATTTGAGGGTTCATGGGGAAGATATATTGGATGAAGCAATTTCTTTCACCACCCACCATTTAAGCCTTGCAGTAGCATCTTTGGACCATCCTTTGTCCGAAGAGGTTTCTCATGCTTTGAAACAATCAATTCGAAGAGGCTTGCCCAGGGTTGAGGCAAGGCACTATCTTTCAGTATACCAAGATATTGAGTCCCATAATAAGGCTTTGTTGGAGTTTGCTAAGATCGATTTCAACATGTTACAATTTTTGCATAGGAAAGAGCTAAGTGAGATTTGTAGGTATGTTTTTTAATCTCTTTCACCCATTTTTTTTTCTTTTTCATCTTTTTTTAATTTTTTTGGTGGAAGGGCGGGTTGAATTTATAGGAGGCATCATTCTCAGAATAGGAGACGAGTTGCAAATGCTAATATTTGAATCTTATTAAAAACACAAGTTAAAAGTGATGGCATGAACCTTAGATTCATCTTTTTCACCTATTTCATTTTACTTATATATTTTTTATAATTTGAGGTTCCCAATTGACTTAAGAATCTAACAATTTACTCATTGACAACATGAATGTGAAACTAATTAAAACTTTGAATAGTCATTGCGTTAATGGGGTTTTTTATAATATGATTTTTTAGGTGGTGGAAGGATTTAGACTTTCAAAGAAAGTTGCCATATGCAAGAGATAGAGTTGTTGAAGGTTACTTTTGGATCTCTGGAGTGTACTTTGAGCCCCAATATTCACTTGGTAGAAAGATGTTGACAAAAGTGATAGCAATGGCATCCATTGTAGATGATACATATGACTCATATGCAACATATGAAGAGCTCATTCCCTATACAAATGCAATTGAGAGGTTCGTTTTCTTTAATTTTGTTGGTAATAGGTTAGGTTTCTTTAGTTCAAGTGAACATTCAAGTATATATTACAAGGAATGATCAAATATAACGTTGAGGGTGGATTCAGGTGGGATATCAAATGTATAGATGAAATTCCCGAATACATGAAACCAAGCTACAAGGCTCTATTAGATGTTTATGAAGAAATGGTACAATTGGTGGCTGAGCATGGGAGACAATATCGTGTCGAGTATGCGAAGAATGCGGTATGTACATCTGTAAACATTTATTTTATACAAAAAAGATAAGATCTTAGCTAAATTCTAGATTTGAATAAACAACTAACTTGAATAACAATAAATAATCATTTAAATATTATTTTGAATTTTAATTGATATTAGTGATAATTGTTGGGATTTTGTTGCCTCAGATGATACGACTTGCTCAATCTTATCTTGTGGAGGCCAAATGGACTCTTCAAAACTATAAACCATCATTCGAGGAGTTTAAGGCTAATGCATTGCCAACTTGTGGTTATGCCATGCTTGCTATTACATCTTTCGTCGGCATGGGAGATATCGTAACACCAGAGACCTTTAAATGGGCAGCTAGTGACCCTAAGATCATTCAAGCGTCCACAATTATTTGTAGGTTTATGGATGATGTTGCTGAACACAAGGTATAATAATATATTTATATAATCACAAGAAACCTAACTCTTAACTCAATAATTGAATGTCTTTGTAACAAAATTAAATGATGGTTTTTATCATGATCTGAAACAATTAAAATATAATGTTTACATATCAAATGTTTAGTCTTAAATCGAAAAATAAGAAAATAAATCTAATTTCATTTTAAACAAATATAGTTTAATAATATGATAGATTTTAGGGTATATAGTGATAGAATAATTTTGATTTTATTATGGTTGCAGTTCAAGCATAGGAGAGAAGACGATTGCTCAGCAATCGAGTGTTACATGGAAGAATATGGCGTAACAGCACAAGAGGCATATGATGTATTCAACAAGCATGTTGAGAGTGCTTGGAAGGATTTAAATCAAGAGTTTTTGAAACCAACAGAAATGCCAACAGAGGTTTTGAATCGTAGCCTAAACCTTGCAAGGGTGATGGATGTGCTTTACAGGGAAGGCGATGGCTATACATATGTTGGAAAAGCGGCAAAGGGTGGAATCACTTCATTGCTCATTGAACCAATTGCACTTTGAAATTATGTTAATTTTTCCTCTCCAAGCTTGTTTCTTAAGAAATAGTTATTAAGTTCTAATTAATAATGTTTTATAATATTCATATATTATAAAAGAAAGTCCAAATCGATTGTCTTTGTACTTATTGCCTTATATTAATTCAATAAGGTTCTTTCCAAACTTTTCATTGTGAAAAATCTTCTATTTTATATATTATTTGATTTTATATATATACATATATATATATATTGGTATAAAAGAATATGTAATATAAAAATAAGATGAGTTATACCGGAATTAAGATTAAAAAGAATCTACTAAACATTACCACCTAAAGTTTATTCAGATAAGTTTTGAATTCTTTATTTATTTAATTCGGTATATCATTAAGTTTGAAAAATAAAATATTTGAGAAATTATTTTATAAATCATTCCTATTACATCATTTATAGTTTATTTTCAATTATTTAATGACATTTCAATAACTTTTTTCATATCATTGACAAAATTTTGGTAATTTTTTAACCTTGAACCATGACCCTAAATCCCAAATCCTAAACATTAAATCCAAAGTTTTAAACCCTAAACCTTGAATATTGACCTCAAATCCTAAACCCCAAACGTTGAACATTGACCTCAAACCCTAAACCTTAAATATCAAATTATAAACCAAAACTTGAACATTAAATCCCAAACCTGAATCTTGAACCTTGAACCTTAAACCTTAAATCTCGAATTCTAAATTCTAAACCTTGAACAATATTTGGTTTGGGGTTCAGTGTTTGAAATCTGAATTCGAGATAAAATAATTACCATAATTATAAGTCAATGACATAAAAAAATTACTAAAATACCATTAAATAACTGGAAATGGACCATAAATAATATAATTGAAATGATCGGTTAAAGAATTTCTCTAAAATATCCTTTATTAGTTTCCACTTAAAAGTCAACAAATTTATAACCAATCCCAAAAAATCAGGAGTGAATTTCAAATTTGTGTTACACAATATGTTACATCACATGTAATAAATTTTGTAAAAAGATAAATGTATTTTTTAACGAAACTATCAAATTTAACCATTAGTAGATGATAAAAGTTTTTGGAATCAAATAAACTATATTATAATTTATGTTATACAATGTAGTAAAATATATAAAAATATTGTAATGCTGTAATATATTTTGTAATGACTATTTTCACCAACCAAAATAAATTATTAAATTTGAAATAACGTAAATGTTAAGTTTCTAATATATAATATTATATATGTACGTATGTATGAGTCTAAGTACTGACGGCTACCAAAACAAAATGTTTTAAATCAAAGAAAAAAAATAATGAGTAAACTATATTATTAGTAACTAAATTATGAGTAGATTTTTATTTTGTTCACTTAATTAAAAAATTTATAAATTAATTATAAATGCTTTCTAGATTTGACACTTTTTAGTTAGTATAATTATAATTTTAGTCCTCGATTTTTATACTTTATGTCAATTTGACCCTGATGATGTAGTCGTAAATCATCTAAAAATTTGACTAGGGCAAGTGTACCTATAAATTAATAGTATAGTTACGGTGAGCAAAGATATCGTTCACATGTTGACTAAAACTACTGTAAATTAATAATTTTCTATTATTTAACTGATAAATTCGAATAATTGATTAAAAAATAAATTTAACTAAACAAGTTGCTAACGAACACAACAAAGAACAATTAAGGAAAATAAACGGTTAACAACCAAGAAGCGAAACAATACTCAGGAAAGAATTCACCTAGATTCCATCTGTCATTATCGATCTAAATTACACAATTTCTTCACTTAATATATTGATCCGTAGAAATCCCTAAATTATGCTAATATCTCTCTTCAAGACTAAGAGCAACTGACTCTAGGTTGATTAATTGAATTTGTTTCTAATTAAAACCTGTATTATCGCTTTAACTCGATCAATGGATCCCCCTATTAGATTTGACTCTAGTCTAATAGATTTATGTTGTCCTATTTCTAGGATTGCAGGCAACATCACTCAATTATATTAGATCTACTCTTAAATAGGGTTTATTCCTCCTCTGATTTAAGCTCATCAAACATGGATTGATAATCTAGAAATATCAAACCAAGAATTAAGCACACATAATTGAGAACAAGATCCAAAAATTTATTTGTAAAAATAGAAATCAAATAACACAATCTATCCTAGGGTTCATCTCCTAGGTATTTGGAAAATCAGTTCATGATAACAAATAAAAACATCCCAAAGACAGTATAACCACAAGAAATAAAGAAACTCTTAATAAACTTCAAAGAAATCAAAAGGAGATATTCAATCTAATTTTCTTTCCTATTTTACTAAAACATTTACCTCTAAAATGAATTTGGACAAATAATTTTCAGATTCATTTGAACCAGATACATTCTTGACATAAACTTCGAAGTCATAAAGTTATTAAAAATAAAAAATTATTAAGATTGTAAAATTATTTAAAAATATAAATAATTAAATAATTACTAAAAAAATCTAAAATTATATTTTTTTTATAAAAAACACAGAATTTATAGGCTCAAAATGAACCTGGACAAATTATTATTCATATTAATTTGAACCTGGATAATTTTTTTCTCTGGGGTCATTTTGGATGTAAATTTCGAATGTTGTAAAAATTGTTTAAAAAATAATTAAAAATAATAAATAATTATGAATAATTATTAAAAATGTAATATATATTACTTTTTATTTTTTAAATGATATGTGATAATATAATTTGGTGAAAATGATACTAAGAAAAAGATGGAAGTATGATATTACATTAATAAATGACAAAATATTCTAAATATTTAATTATCTTTGTTGTAGGCCAATTTTAGCCCATTTACATCAAAACCCAATTTAGCCTTACCTAACCCACTAAAATTAAACCCAAAACCCAAAATCTTAACTACCCAAAGCCAAATTTACATCAAAACCCCAATGGCCCAAACCCTAAGCCCAAATCAAAATAAAAAAACCTAGCCCACAACTTAAACTTTTCTCAACTAGCCACTCCTTTTCCACCACCAACTCCACTAGCCACTCTTTTTCCACCACCAACTCCACTAGCCACACCTTCTCCACCACCACTTGTACCTACAAATGAATATATAAACAATAAAAAAATATTTTGTAAATGGCTATATAAGCCTTCTCATATTTTGTATCCGGGGGGGAAGATTTTTTTGGAGAGTTTTTGGGAGAGAAAGTTATTGTAAAGGATTTTTGGAGAGGTTTCTTTTTAAAGTAATCAAGGAGAAGAGTTATTGTGAATGCTAGTTTTTGGAGAAGCTAGTTTTTTTGGAGATTAATCAAAAATCAAAGCAAAAGAGGTTTCTTTGTCTATTCTCATTTTAAGTTCTTTGTTTACTTATTGTTTTCCTTTCAATCTTATTTTGTTTCTTTTATACGAAAGTAAAAAATAAAAGGAGGAAGCTTACCCATTTTTACCGAAAAAGATTTTTTGAGGTCCGGCTACCATGTACGGTGGCGTCGGCGGCGGTCCGACGACCGGACGATGGCCGGCCTTGTGGCCGAAAATCACCCACCCTCTCCCTTTCTTTTTTTGTTATTATTATATTTCTTAATATTATATTATATATATTCTTTTAATATATTAGGTATATTTTAAATTTTATATTACGTATATATATATATTTTATACTATTTTATTTATATATCTTTAATATTATATTATTTATATATATATATATATATATATATTTCTACATGTTATCTTATGTATATATCTTAACTATATTATGTATGTATTTTTAACACTATATTATGTACATATTTTTAATATTATCATGTATTTATTTTTTATATATGTACATATTGATGTAGTATTATTAATAGTATTTTTTTTAACATCATTATTATTTCTAATATATATTATGTACATCTTTTTTATTTCTATTTTATTTTTTATTTGTCAATATTAATTATTATTCTAATATTTTGATATTTTATATTTTATATATTTTATTATTCCCATCATTGTTCGCATTTTTTGACAATAATATTCTTGGATTTTTTTTTACTATCATTTTAAAAACTTTTTACATTTTAATTTTAAGAATAAGGCAATGTACCAATTTTAACATTAAGTCATCGATTTCATCGCTATGTTGGGTGAAATTAATTGGCTCGTGTTAAAAACGGGACGTCCTTCTAAAAAACAAAAAAACTTGCAACTTCTCATTTCCTTCAATCGGATCACACTTAAATGTCAAATTGAATTCGTATTTTTGAAAATAAGACAACATGTGTTTAATAAGATACCAATTTTGGGCGTCGCGAGGGTGCCAATACCTTCCTCGTGCGTAACCGACTCCCGAACCCTAAATTTTCTCTGGATTTTAACGTAGACCTAAACTCAGCCTTTTATTTGTTTTAATAAAAGATCTAATAGGTGTCCGATCACACCTAGGAAAAAGGATCGGTGGCGACTCCCTATTTATTTCAAAAATCAAACGTCAAATTTCAAAAAAAAATTCAATAAATCGCCACAATTAGCGACCAAGCTAAGCTAAAATTTTTACGTCGCTACAGCTGGCGACTCCACTCGGGAAAGTCTTTTTGAGAGTCGTGTCTGGAATTAAACACGTTTTGTCAAAATTTTCAAATTTCCTTGTTCAAAGTAAATATTTGGTCGTGATCCGAAAATCTTGTTTTCAAAATTCATGCATTTGTATCGTGCTGTAAATATTTCTTCTAACTTGCTTATTTGGTTGTTTTTTAGTTTTTAATTTTTATGGTTTTAATTTTGGTTTAGTTTCTTTAAGTGAAACGTAAAGGTTTATGAGTTGTTCCCCACACACCGTGCACTTGCATTTTCGCATAACATGAGCTCTCTACCCGGGCTCCGTCCGTTTAAGTGAAAGTAAACGCTACGCCTTCGTGAGTTAACTCGTCCCTCCGCACAGGCTAGTGAATACTTTCGGGTTGCATATGATTTATGCTTTCGTGAGTTAACTTGTCCCTCCGCATAGGCATAAGTAAATGTAACCCCTCGAATTGAACTCGTGAGCCTGTGATAGGCTATGACCGAGGCTCCGTGCTAATCTTAGCAGATGATAGTACGAGCAATTCAAGTACCTGTCTAGAACCAAAACCGCATATAGTGAACCATACGAGCCACCCAACTAGAGCCATGCCAAACCTCCACTCGTTTAGTAGTCACCGAAATAAGTACACGAGAAAAGCACATCTTACCTTCTATTTCTTTTACATTTGTGCTTTCTAAGCAAGGGAATCGAGTCCACTGGACCAAGTAGCTTAATTTGTTAGATTTTCCACAGTTTTTCTCTGTTTATATGTGTTGCGCTAACCAAGGTCGTTTGTCTGTATTTTTATTTTTCATCATGCATCGAAGGCATCTTGTTAGGAAAGTGTTGATTAGAGATTGGTTGCCAAAAACGGGTTTCTAATGGAGGAGTCAATTATACGAGTGACCGAAACGTTGTGTTATACTCCTTTGATTAAGGAAATGCCTAAATAGGGGCTATCTTGAAATTAACACCAATTTTTTGCATTTCTTTCATGACTAACAGTCATTTGACATTCATGCATTCATTCATTCATTGCATATTCCATACTCGTTCACTGAGGTTAAAACATACAATTCGCTAGTTGTGCATACCATACGGGAAACCAGGGACATTCCACGAAAAACTGCCTAGCCTTTAAGAGAAGAGTTCAAGGACTCATTGATGCAGGTATCCTACGATTCGATAGTGCCAGTAATGCAACTGGGAACCCATTCCCTAACCATATCGAAAGGGATGTGAGCATAGTGGGGAAAGTGGACGAATGGAAAGTCAGAAGATGTGTTTCGGAAATAAGGACGCCTCTACAGAAAATCTGGGAGGTACTGGTTAAGAAAGGATTGCTTTGTCACCCCGATAGAATTCTCGGAGAAGAAGGTCAAAGTTTTTGCAATTTCCATGGAATTGTAGGACACGACATTTAGTTGTGTGAGGATTTTAAAAGGTTGCTTCAAGACCGGATGGATAATAAGGAGATTAAGATCCTTAACAAAAGGGAAGAGACCAATGAAAGAGAAGTATGCGCCTCTGATAGCCAGTCATCAGGTCCCCCTTATAGCGCTGATCAACCGTTAGTAATTTATTACGATGCGATGAAAGAGCCGATGAAACCAAAAATGATAATCGAAGTACCATCTTCTTTCCCTTATAAGGACAATAAAGCAGTACTATGGAAATATGACGTTAATATCGTCACACCTGAAGATGAAAAACCCAAAGCCATGACTGGAAGCGTCGGGGAATTAGGTCATTTCACTCGTAGTGGAAGATGTTATTCGAAGGAGATAAAGAAGAACAGTGACTTGAAACAGAAAGGAAAAGCACCGATGTATGTGACCGATGATGAGAATGAAATTGCACCTGAACAAGAAGCTAAAAATCCTGTGGACGAGGAGGAAGCACAGGAATTCTTAAAATTTATCAAGCACAGTGAGTACAACGTGGTAGAACAATTGTGTAAGCAGCCAGCGCGAATCTCGGTATTATCTCTACTGTTGAATTCAGAACCACACCGAAAAGCTCTGCTGAAAGTGTTAAATCAAGCTTATGTGGCAAACAATGTATCCGTTGAAAAACTGGATAGGTGATGAACAACTTGAATGCAGATAATTTCATTTCTTTCAGTGATGATGAAATACCGCCCAATGGTAGAGGCTCAGTGAAAGCATTGCATATCACAACCCGTTGCAAGGGCTACATAATACCGAACGTGCTCATCGATAATGGTTCGGCACTCAACGTTATGCCTTTGGCCACGCTTTCCAGAATTTCGATGGATCTGTCCCATTTAAGGCCCTGTCATTCTACGGTAAGGGCATTCGACAGGACAAGGCGTGAAGTCATGGAAAAAATTGAGATCCCTCTGGAAGTGGGTCCTTACATATATGATGTCGAGTTCCAAGTCATGGACATTACATCCTCATACAACTGCCTTTTGGGAAGACCCTGGATCCATTCTGCTGGAGCGGTCCCATCATCCCTCCATCAAAAGGTGAAATTTATCATGGATGGCTGTTTGGTCACTATCGAGGGAGAAGAAAACATTGTCGCATCTATCTCTGCTGATGCGCCATACCTTGAAGTGAGCAAGGACGTAGTGGAATGCTCCTTCCGATCCCTTGAATTCGTCAATGCCACATTCTTCACTAAGGGAAACAAAATTCCCGTGCCTAAATTGTCGAGAAATACTAGAATGGGTGTCAAGTTGACTGTAGGAAGGGGAGCTCGAGTGAGAAGAGGTTTAGGGAGATATCTGCAAGGAATAGTGACTACCCGACCCGATCCGATCCATTACCCCTAGGATCCACATGTTCTTGCGGAGAGGGGATAATTTCGAAATCAGTCCTTCCTTTTTGTACGGGCATTCAATTTTGCCTTATTTATTTCACTTCTTTTTTAAATTTGGCTTTATAATTTACGCATATTTTCAACTCGGTCCGCGCCTAAACACTGCATTTTGGGATCTGGATTATTTACTGCTTTAGTCCCTGAGCATTGTATTCGTGGATGCTGGTCCTTTTTTATTTCTATGGCCTATTTTATTTATAAATTATCCCTTTTAATTTAATTCAATTTTAATTTAGTTTTCTATTTGTATAACTTACCATTTTAAAATACATTTAATATTCTTATATGTGTTTATCCATTCTAATAATCTTGTTTGTTTTTATTTGTGCAATTAGTTTGAAGTTTTTTTATCATATTATTTTAACATTTTGCATAATATTTCTTTAAACATTCTATATATATTTGTACATATATTATTCTCATTGAATTTTCAATTTGTAATGCCTATTATTTTGAAGTTCTCAATATTTTTATATATGTGTTAAGCCATTTTAATAACTTTATAAAATCATCGTTTTAAAATTCTTCTTACATTAAATTATTTTAATATTTTTATACAATATTTTGTTTGAATGTTTTTGTATATATTGGTACATATATTCGATCCTAGATACATATTTAACTCCATGCTATTGTTACATATAATTGCTTTTAAAATTTATAGGTATATATATATAGATATAGATATATGTGTTTTTTTAATCTATTATGTATATAATTTATTTCCTAAGATTTTATTTTAGTATATATATATATATATATTTTACTATCTTTTCAAATTTCATGTATTACTTAAATTTCCCTTTATTGTGTGTATATTGTCTATTTTTAATAAATATTTTTATTTTGCATATTATTCGGACCCAAATGTATTCGCTCTATAACATCTACTTTAATAATTATATACATCCCTAGTTTCTTATGCAAATTATTTCAAATTCATCAATTCATATATTATATATATTATATGTTCATTAGTTCATCATTCTTTTAAAAATGTCTTCTACCACATTGACTTCTAATTTCCATCTTGTTCTGTACATTTTAAGTTAACGTTTTTTATGTTATACTATATACATTGTCGTTGCATATTATTTACTTATTGTTTTGTATTGTTAAATCAATTATTCTCCATACATTTTTGAAAATTGGGTTATATTTTTTAGATTAGTTATATTTAATTGTTTATTTTGCTAGTTGATTAAATAAGTTATATTATCTTCATTCATCAAGCATTGTACTTTGTGTGTTCATATTCTCCCATGTTTATTATTCCTCTTTTTATACAAATATTACCTTGTAATTTTCAACTTATTAATCCAAATTAATGATTCCATTTTATTTCAAGTCAAATTAATGCGTTTTGAGCTAGTTCTACAATTGTTTATTTGAAAACTTACTAAAACAAAGGTAATGATTGATGTTTGGGAACTCGAGGAGTCGTGCCCTACCGTGCTGGGTTTCGATTTTCCGTTTGTCCAAAATAATCAATTATTCATTTGAAATTGCATCTGTATTTTTTAAATTCCAAAACAAAGGCAATGTTCAATGTTTGGAAATTCGAAAAATCGTGCCCTACTGTGCTGGGTTTCGGTTTTTTCGTTGGACCAAATAAGCGAACATCCTTTTGTAATTTTCAAGTGTATGGGCTTTTAGAAATCAGAATTGATTTTAGTTTCGAGGGTTTAAAAGATCATGTCCTAACGTGCTGGATGTGATACTGTATTCCTTTGAAACAAGCGAATCTTGACGTCCAATTTGAGTCATCCAAGTGTTTTAAAAGAAATCGTATTTCAAAATATTTTTTAGGCATAAGAACATTATTTAATCAATTCGGAACCAATTTTGGGGCGTAGCGAGGGTGTTAATCCTTCCTCGTACGAAACCGGCTCCCGAACATGTTTTCTCAAATCTCGTAGGCCAAATTTGATTTAAATGGAACAAAATGTTTTATTAGGTGATCCAATCATACCTAAACAAAAAGATTGGTGAAGACTCCACATTTGATTTTAAAAGTCGATCCCCATTTTTTCCAAAAAAAATGGTTTTGACAACATATAATTAGTCTCAATATAGGAGAGGCCTAAAACCCCTCATAATACATGAGGGGTAGCAACCCTAGTATATTTAACTAGGATGTGTCAACCCTCTCTCCTAGTTGAACTAGGGGGCTAATTTTTCTATTAGATAAGTATTATTTATATTCTACTAATTCAACCAGCATTCTTTTATCTCTCCTATAGACAGATGGTACTAGTAGGGCTAATAATACAAAAGTTATATACACAACTTTGAGATATTGTTATTTTTTCAAAAAATAGTGACAATTATTTTCGAAGTATAAATTCTATTTTCTAGGAATAACAATTCTCCCGGTTTCTATTGACAGAATTACTTTCCTACTGAAAGCAACAATTCTATGTTTGATTTGAGATTGTTCAAGCCCACACTCAAAGCGATTCGATGTACAAGAATAATGGAGAAAGTTGTTCGGTTGAAAGCCAGAAACATCAAGAATTAGTCTCACACAATACATAGGTACTTTTCAGGAAAAGTTTATTGTCATAGATATCACAAACCGATTTGATTTTCGAATTTTTAATTTTATGTCATAACAAAAACTCGATTTTAAACTGGATTTTTTTCAACAAATTGTTACTGAGTAGCACTTGAGAGTACCAACTGCAAACTACCACAAGGTGGTTAAATACTCTCACTATCAAGCAATTCAAGATGTAGATATTGACCATCAAATTCGATACTTTCAGAATGCAAGAGTCAAAAAGCAGTGATGAGCTTAGTTGTGTGACTTATCTTGTCAGACATTTGCACGGATTACTTAAACCCAAAATTAATAAAAAAAAACAGTCTACCAAAATAAGATGTGTTAAATCAAAGGAAAATAATCAAGCGAATTTATAATTTTAACGAAGATCTTGTTGGTTGAAATTTTTAAGTATTTTATATTTATATTTAAATTTTATTATATGTAATTATCATATTTAGCTCTTTAGTTTTATAATGTGTCGTTGTTAAGTGTATATTTTAGTCCAATGATTCGATTTTAGTTTTAATTATTTTAATTTTTAATGTATTTTATATTAATTTAATTCTATTTTATAATTATTCCAACATGCATTTATAATTATACTATAATCACAATAGAATTTATAATTTGATATCTTTTTTTTATATTAGTTTTATATCCTAACACATCATGAATTTGTCACTTAAATTTGTATTATACTTATTTTGTTATTGAGACTTTGAAGATGATTGTTTTACAGTTGTGATTTCCTTTTTTAACATGTCAGTCTTAGAGAAAAATATATATTAAATATTTAAATTTATATAATATATGAGAACGTGGATTTGAGTGCGATAAAGTACATTGTTTTTTAATTTAAGGGTTAGGAAAGAATTATAAGTAGTTTTAGGTATTAGACAAAAAAAAAATAGTTGATTTGGAATTAATAAAAATGTAATACTTAATTGTTCATAAGTTTATTATCAATTAATAAAAAATTAATTCTAATAATTCTTTTTCATTTTTTTAGTAAATTCATTTTAAAAATCTAGAGACTTTAAAGTCAATCAATAGAGCACATGCTTGTTGGAAATACTTTAATTCTGGGATATAAATGCCATTAGTAAAACTACGCATGCACAATAAAATATTAAAAAGAAATAAGATATTAATTTTATTGATAACATTCAATTATAAATATAAGACGCCATTGTTGAAATTTGCTTACTCTGAATATTTTACTTCTCAATTCTAATGTATCAGAAAATTTTAAATGATGGGTTTTGAATATAAATTTCTAGTTTCACTGAATCATACAACTATGGAGTTTACAATTCAAATTGAAAATATTGTGAAAAATAACTTATTCAAATAGTCAAGCCTTCTTATTGTTAAGTTTTTACTATTATAATGGTACTACATTTACAAATATAAATACATGTTTAAGTTTTATCTTTTACATAAATGATATGATTCCATTTATGGAATGAATGGTGAGGACTTAAAATACCAAAGGTTTAAATTAATTCATGAAATTATTTATTATTCTAAAATACTCTTCAAACAAAAACAGATCAAGAGTCAATGAAAAGTCACTCACTTTCTTAGAGAAACTGTTGGTGGCTAGGGGAATTTCAGCTACGATAGACATCATCATCTGTCCATTACAACATGTGAAGACAACAAAGATACTTATAAAATAGATCTATTAATTGAAAAGAGAAAAAACACATGGAATAGATAAGGAGAAAAAAGAAAGAGAGTTGATGGGAGGGAGCAATAGGTGGGCGGTAGCTAGCCCGGAGATTGCCACTGTTTCTACACAAAACAAAGAAGAAAAAACAAACTGCTTGGAGAAAAAAAAGAGAAAAGACCTAAAGGACTAAATTGCTCACTTTTATACTTAAGGAGTTAATTTGTTCTTTAGTTTATAATACAAGGATCCACATTATAAATTTTCCATTACAAATGGACGCCTTTGATGAAATTTGCTTTATTTTAATCTTCTGTGTTAATTCCAATGTAAAAAATGGAATATTCTAAACGATGGGTTTAAAATATAAATTTTTAGTATTGACTGAATTGCAAGTACGGAGTTTACAATTCAAATTGGAAAAATATGTTAAATTAATTGTGAAAAAAAATCATTACTCAAAGAGTCAAGCGGTCTTGTTTGAATAGTTGATTTTTATTAAATATTTTTCGCTGTTTTCACAAATTTGTGTGCAATTTCGTAGTTATATATATTGAGAATTTCGTCATTAAATTTGTCTACTTTGTCTTTTACGATGATTCAAATGACTTTTCAATGCTCTCAGTGTATCAAATATATCATATGATTTTATGTATTATTTCTCAAGTCAATTATTTTACTGCTATTTTATGGATCGTTGAAAATATGATCAACATGCCTTTTTTTTTTCTCCATGCATGAATGTTAGACATTATGTTAGTGAACAGTTTACTATCTCTATATAATGTATATTAATAAATGTTTTTGGTGAATTATAAGTGGAGGCAAAATTTTAATAGTAATGCGATTAGCACGATTCAAATTTAAGTCATAATTGGAGCAATGAATAACATGACCATTAGGCCAACACATAGGTTCATATATTAATTGTAGCGACCTAAAAATTTGGAGTACGGGCGCTAATTGAAGTGATTATTAAAAATTTGAAAATTGAATCTCGACTTTATTTGAAAAGGAGTCGCCACCGATCTTTTTTCCAGGTGTGATCGGACACCTACAAAATTCTCTTTCAGAAGAAAAATTTATTTTTAAACTTTTCTAAAAAAGAGGCAATTTTAGGTCCACGTAAAAATCCAGAGAAAATTAGGGTTCGGGAGTCGGTTACGCGCGAGGAATGTATTAGCACCCTCGCGACGCCCAAAATTGGTATCTCGTAAAACGCGCGTTGTCTTAATTTTCCAAAATACAAGTTCAATTTAATATTTAATTGTGATCCGATTGAAACTTGAGAAAACCCTTTTTTTTGTTTTTAAACACGAGAACTTTGAAACAAAATAATAATTTTTGAAAACACGAAGATTTTTGAAACACGAAAATTTTTTGAAAACACGAAAACACAAAATATTTTTAACACGGGAATTTTTGAAAACACGACAGTTTTTCTTTAAACACGAAATTTTTTTGAAAACACAGAAATTTTTTGAAAACAAGGAAATTTTAGATACATGAGAATTCTTTGACACGAAAAATTTTGAAAACATGAGAATTCCGAAAACATGAATTTTTTAAAACATGAAATTTTTTAAAAAACACGAGAATTTTTTGAAAACACGAAAACATGAAAATTTTGAAAACACAGGTAATTTTTGAAAACACGAAAATTTCTGAAAGACGGGAGTTTTTTTGTTTTTTGTTTTATTTTAAAACACGAAAATTTTTCATTTGAAAACACGAAAATTTTTTCATTTTAAAACGCGATTTTTTTTAAAACACGAAAACTTTTGAAAACGCAAAAAGTCGAAAATTCCTAAAATACGAGTAATTTTTAAAGACACGAAAATTTGAAACACGAAAATTTTTTTTAAAACGTACCGTATTTAACACGAATCGATGATGTTCACCCCAACATGGCGATGAAATCGACGAATTAGTGTCAAACCAATTCAACTTAATATTTAATCGGAATTCCATTAAAACACGAGGATTTTTTTTTAAATACGAGGATTTTTGAACATTTTTTTTAAAAGGACATCCCGAATTTAACACGAGCTATCGATATCCACCCATCATAGCGATGAAATCAATAGCTTGATGCTAAATCGGTTCATTGCCTTATGCATTAAAATAATTTTTATTTTAAACATGCAAATAAAATGACATAATAATATTTATAAAACTATTCTAAAAATGTAAATTTAAATTAAATGAAACACCATTTAAATATATGAGTTAAATTAAAATGGCTTTAAAAAAAATTACCAAAAGCCCAAAATTGTGGGCTTGAAGAATAGGCCCTCTTCTCTTTGCTTCTTTTTTTTTGTTGGGCTGCTACTTGCGGGCTGCAAGGAAATGGGCTGAATCTGTTGGACTATTGCGCTGGGCCTGCTGATGAACTAGAGCTGCACGGGTGGGCCACTGCTGGTGGGCTACTGCTGGTCCACCAAAACTAGCCTGCTGTTTTTTATTTTTTATTTTTTATTTTTTATTTCTTTTTTCTCTCTTTTTCTTCCTCTTTTTTCTTCTTCTCTTCTTCTTGTCTCAAAGTCTTGGCCCTTCTTTTTCACCGCCGTCGGTGTCTCCTGGGTGCGGTGGTTGGACGGTCGCCGGCGTTCTCCTTTCCCTCCTCTCTTCTTCTTCTTTCTTCACTTCTTTCTACTTTACTTTTTTTTGCTTGCTTGCTGCTATTTTCCTTTCTTTTGTTTATGCTTGCACATTTCTTAGCTTGACTTCGGCGAGGAGCAACGATGATCGTTGCACGGCGATCGTGGTGGCGTGTGTACGGTGGTGGTGAGCGTGGGATCGGCCCATGGGAGTATTTTTTTTTGCTGCTGGAATTTTCTGCTATTTTTTTTGCTTTTGGTTGCCGAAAAATCCCCCCTTCTCTTCAATTTTTCTTTTTTAAAAGCTCCAAATTTTGTCCTCTTTCTCTTTGTTTTCAGGTGGCAGCAGAGAGCGGAGGCCTGAAAATCTGGGAAGTGGGTGCCCCAAATCACGTAACCTGTCTGAAGGACCAAATCACAAATGCAGCAAAACTTCTGGGGCTAAATGTAATTTTTAGAAAATTTAGGATTAAAATGAAATTTAATGAAATTTTAGGGGTCTAAGTGAAATTTAAAGAAAGTTTAAGGGTCAAAATGAAATTTAGGAAAAGTTTGGGGGTCAAAATGCAATTTTTATTTTTTAATTTTTTTTTGAAATTTTGAAAATTAAACACAAATTCTAGTCGGACAAAAATTTAGTGCTTACAATTGCCCCTCTTTGCTCATCATTGTGAAACAAGGATAGTGCAAAGACTTAAAAGCACTAAATTTTGTTCAATTGTCCAATCTTTATTCTTTACTCGGCATGTGATCCTGAGCTCAACTCATTTCTCGCAATATGAATTGACTCTTTAAAACTAGACATTAAAAATAGAAATTGAAAATAGCTCAGCACGTGAGCCAAGGCTCAACTCACTTCTCGCAATATGAGTTGATTTTTGAAAACAGAATTTGCAAAAGGCTCAACTCACCTCTCGCAATATGAGTTGATTTTTTTGAAAAATAGAAAAAGGCTCAACTTACCTCTCGCAATATGAGTTGGTTTTTGAAAAATAGAAATTAAAAGGCTCAACTCACCTCTCGCAATATGAGTTGATTTTTGAAAAACAGAAATTGAAAAGTAGAAATTGAAAATACCTCAGCGTGCCCTGAGGCTCAACTCACCTCTTGCAATATGAGTTGATTTTTTTTGAAACACAGAAATTAAAAAAAACAGAAATTAAAAACAGAATTTGAAAAGACCTCAGCGTGTGGCCTGAGACTCAACTCACCTCTTGCAATATGAGTTGATTTGAAAAGTAGAATTAGTAAAGCAGAAATTGAAAATACCTCAGCGTGCCTTGAGGCTCAACTCACCTCTCGCAATATAAGTTGATTTTTGAAAAGCATAGATTGAAAAAAACATAAATTGAAAATACCTCAGCATGTGAGCCGAGGCTCAACTCACCTCTTGCAATATGAGTTGATTTTTGAAAAACAAAAATTAAAAGGCTTAACTCACCTCTCGCAATATGAGTCAATTTAAAACATAAACTAAAAATACATCGGCGTGCCCCGAGGCTCAACTCATTTCTTGCAATATGAGTTGATTTTTTTTTAAATTTAAAAATACCTCAACGTGTCTTGAGGCTCAACTCATTTCTCGCAATATGAGTTGATTTTGAAAAACAAAAATTAAAAGGCTTAACTCACCTCTCGCAATATGAGTCAATTTAAAACATAAACTAAAAATACCTCGGCGTGCCCCGAGGCTCAACTCACTTCTCGCAATATGAGTTGATTTTTTAAAAAATTTAAAAATACCTCAACGTGTCTTGAGGCTCAACTCATTTCTCGCAATATGAGTTGATTTTGAAAAACAAAAATTAAAAGGCTTAACTCACCTCTCGCAATATGAGTCAATTTAAAACATAAACTAAAAATACCTCGGCGTGCCCCGAGGCTCAACTCACTTCTCGCAATATGAGTTGATTTTTTTAAAAAATTTAAAAATACCTCAACGTGTCTTGAGGCTCAACTCATTTCTCGCAATATGAGTTGATTTTGAAAAACAAAAATTAAAAGGCTTAACTCACCTCTCGCAATATGAGTCAATTTAAAACATAAACTAAAAATACCTCGGCGTGCCCCGAGGCTCAACTCACTTCTCGCAATATGAGTTGATTTTTTAAAAAATTTAAAAATACCTCAACGTGTCTTGAGGCTCAACTCATTTCTCGCAATATGAGTTGATTTTGAAAAACAAAAATTAAAAGGCTTAACTCACCTCTCGCAATATGAGTCAATTTAAAACATAAACTAAAAATACCTCGGCGTGCCCCGAGGCTCAACTCACTTCTCGCAATATGAGTTGATTTTTTTAAAAAATTTAAAAATACCTCAACGTGTCTTGAGGCTCAACTCATTTCTCGCAATATGAGTAGATTTTCCTTGGAAAGCATGAATATTAAACATCAAAATACCAAAACCAGTCTTTTGGTAGAACTCGGGTATCTTTTCCTTTGATTCAGTGCGACTCTCATTCAAGATTTCTTGCTTTACTGGATTACCTGTATATGCCATGCATGATGTCATCATGATATGCACATGTTTGTCTTAAATGCCTTTATGCCTACATGATTATGCAGTGCTCCTTAAGCATATTGGTCGTATGTCATTTTCGCCATGATTGTTGAGGATCTGCGTTCATTGCTTTGATTCTCGACCTTCTCTTCAGGCCTCATACCTGTCTTCGAGCTTTACGAGTAATCGACGTTTCTTAGATATCACCCTTTTTGCCCTTGGTTAAACTTTGTTCTTGCTTTGAAGATCTTGCACTTATCAAATTCTTATCCGGGTAATGCTTGACATTTCTTTTGTTTAGAGTATGTCATTTCACTATTTATCATTAAATAAACACATAATGAGATGCATGAAAATGGTCAGGTAGGGACACAAAGGATATCTCATATTCCTTTATTTCAAGTGTGGCAAACAAAGAAAGTTAACCAATGAGAGTAAAAATGTCAAAAAGAAAGAAAAGGTCGTATTCAACGGATACAAATGCTCTAGATATTCAACACATGAACTCTTCCACGTTCCTCAATCAATAATCTTTTCGAGCATGGCTTCTTGCGTAGAAAATTTCGAGCTTTCAGAAGTGCTTCAAATACTGTAGTCTCACTACTTGACCTATCATTTGACCGCCAGGTTTGTTTCATTAGGACGCCCTCTCGGGTTTTCATCCTAATCTTTTTGTACTAATCAAGACGCCCTTTTTGGGTTTTCGCCCTTTTTTTTAGATGCCATTTTCGGGTTTTCATCTTAAGCATAATATTTCTTCACCGCATCCGAATTCACCGGATTCGGTAACTCCTTCCCATCCATCTCGGTAAGGATTAAAGCTCCTCCTAAGAATGCCTTTTTTACAACGTATGGTCCTTCCCAATTTGGTGCCCATTTTTCTCGCAGGTCTTTTTGTATTGGGAGAATCTTTCTCAGAACGAGTTCTCCTTCATGGAACTCTCTTGGTCGTACCTTCTTGTCATGGGTTGTGATCATTCTCTTTTGGTACATTTGCCCATGACAAATTGCCCTTAGACGTTTTTCTTCAATGAGGTTCAACTGATCATATCGAGCTCGAACCCATTCTGCTTCTTCTAACTTTGATTCCATCAATACTCGCAGAGAGGGGATCTCAACCTCGATAGGTAGCACAGCTTCCATTCCATAGACTAGAGAGAAAGGAGTTGCTCCCGTAGATGTTCGCACAGATGTGCGATATGCAAACAAAGCAAATGGAAGTTTCTCGTGCCAATCTTTATATGTCTCAGTCATTTTCCCAATGATCCTCTTAATGTTCTTGTTAGCTGCTTCAACAACCCCATTCATCTTTGGGCGATAGGGCGAGGAATTATGATGCTTTATTTAGAACTGCTCGCACACTTCTTTCATCATCTTATTGTTCAGATTCGTGGCATTATCTGAGATGATTCTTTCAGGCAAACCATATCGGCAAATGATTTCCTTTTTCAAAAACTTGCACACTGCAGTCTTCGTCACATTGGCAAATGAAGCGGCTTCAATCCATTTTGTGAAGTAATCGATAACCACAAAAATGAATCGATGTCCATTTGAAGCTTTTGGAGAAATTGGCCCTATGACATCCATGCCCCACATAGAAAAAGGCCACGGAGAAGTCATGACATGAAGGGGTGAAGGGGCTACATGAATTTTATCGCCGTAGATTTGACATTTGTGGCATTTTCTGGCAAAATTGATGCAGTCACTTTCCATTGTCAGCCAATAATAACCGAGTCTCATGATCTTTCTGGCCATATTGAAACCATTGGCATGCGTTCCGTAAATTCCCTCATGGACCTCTTCAAGTATTTTTCTGGTTTCAACATCATCCACACATCTCAAAAGCATCTGATCCTTTCCTCTTTTATACAGGATATCCCCATCAAGAACAAATCCCGCTGCCATTCTTCTAATTGTTCTTTTATCGTTCTCATTCGCTTGTTCGGGATACCTTTGATTCTTGATATATTCTAAGATATCATGGAACCAAGGCCGTCCGTCTACTTCTTTCTCAATGCTACAACAGTGTGCAGGGACCTCGTATATGCTCATTTTGAGGGGCATTATTTCTGCTTCTCTACTTGCTTTGAACATTGAAGCCAAAGTGGCTAGGGCATCAGCCAGTTGGTTCTCTTCTCGTGGGAAGTAATGAAAAGTTATTTCTTTGAATTCCTTGATCAATCCAGCCACTAAATATCTGTACTTAATCAATTTTGAGTCCCTCACTTCCCATTCTCCACGGATTTGGTAAATCACTAGGGCTGAGTCCCCGTACACCTCCAAGATCTCGATGTTTCGTTCGATAGCTGCACGAAACCCCATGATACAGGCCTCATATTCTGCGATATTATTGGTACAGAAGAAGTTCAGTCTTGCAGTGAACGGATAATGATTCCTGTCTGGTGATACCAGGATTGCTCCAATTCCATGCCCTAAAGCATTTGACGCACCATCAAAGCACATCTTCCATGACTTCTCTTTTGATGACTCGGATTCTATTTCTGTGATGCACATTAAGTCTTCGTCTAGGAAATCGAATCTTAAAGGCTCATATTCCTCTGTCGTTCGAGTTGCTAAGAAGTCAGCTATTGCGCTCCCTTTTATTGACTTCTGACTTACATAGGCAATGTCATATTCCGAAAGGAGGAGCTGCCATCGTGCCATTCTTCCTGATAGTGCCGGCGATTCCATCATGTATTTTATTGGGTCCAGCTTTGAAATTAGCCATGTCGTGTGATACAACATATATTGTCTGAGTCTCCGAACTACCCAAACCAGAGCGCAACAATATTTCTCAACGGACGAATATTTTGCCTCATATTCAGTGAACTTTTTGCTGAGGTAGTAGATCACCTTTTCTTTCTTTCCTGACTCGTCATGTTGTCCCAGTACGCAACCCATTCAACTTTCGAACACTGTCAGATACAAAATTAATGGTCTTCCCGAAGTTGGCGGTACTAGCACTGGAGGACTGGACAAATATTGTTTTATCTTATCAAAGGTCACTTGGCATTCCTCGTTCCATTCTCCCGGGTTATGTTTTCGAAGAAGCCGAAAGATTGGGTCGCATTGGTTGGTAAGTTGAGCGATAAATCGGGCGATGTAATTTAATCTCCCTAAAAATCCTTTAACTTCCTTTTGCGTGCGCGGAGGTGGTAATTCTTGGATGGCTTTTATTTTATCTGGATCAACTTCGATACCTCTTTCACTGACAATGAAGCCTAGCAACTTTCCCGAGGTAGCCCCGAATGTACATTTGGCTGGATTAAGCTTTAGTTGAAACTTTCTCAGCCTTTCGAACAACTTCTTGAGGTTCATTACATGCTCTTCTTCTCCTCGAGATTTAGCAATCATATCATCGATGTAGACCTCTATTTCTTTATGCATCATGTCATGGAATAACGTCACCATAGCCCTCTGATATGTTGCCCCAGCATTCTTTAACCCGAATGGCATCACCTTGTAGCAGAACGTTCCCCACATTGTTATGAAGGTAGTTTTCTCCATATCCTCAGAAGCCATCTTGATCTGATTATACCCCGAGAATCCATCCATGAAAGAAAACAATGAATGTTTTGCTGTGTTGTCCACCAACGTGTCAATATGTGGCAAGGGAAAATTATCTTTTGGGCTTGCTCGATTCAGGTCACGATAATCCACGCACATTCGTACTTTTCCATCTTTCTTTGGTACCGGGACTATGTTAGCCACCCATTCTGGATATTTGGAGGCTTGTAGGAAGCCAGCGTCAAATTGCTTCTTGACTTCCTCTTTTATTTTCAACAGCATTTCGGGCCTCATCCGTCTTAATTTTTGCTGGATGGGCTTGCATTCTGGCTTTAATGGGAGCTTATGGACCACTAAATCTTCATCTAGCCCTGGCATGTCCTGGTATGACCACGCGAAAACATCTTTGTATTCGCGGAGTAAAGTGATCAAACTACGCCTGGTACTTTCTGAAATAGAAGTCCCAATCTTCACTTCTTGTTTCCTCTCTTCAGTGCTCAAATTTATTGTTTCTACAGATTCTTCATAAGGCAGAACCTGTTTATCCTCTTGTTCCACCATTCTTAACAATTCAGGAGACGAGACATAATCTTCAGCATTTTCTTCGGCTTCAAATTCTCCTAAGCAAACAGCCTTCTCAACATCAATTTCAAGATTCGTAACGGGCTTATTCATGTCGTCAATATCTGAGCACCTGAAAGTTGAATGGAAAAGGAAGCTATCGGGGGACATCCAAGTATTGGAAACAACAAACAAAATGTTATGTCATGGCAATGAGGCAAATGTAAGGATAGGCTATGAAATGAGAAAATGATTATGAAATTAGTGATAATGCAAAAAATCATGACAAAATACATCTTCATTGAAATTCATTTAAATGATAAAGAGCGAATGCAAACTCTTACAAAAGAACTCTATTATATCTAAGGACACAATAGAAGGTTGATGTTTGGCATTACTCTGAAGGCTTATAAACTACAAGAAGCTCCTCAGCAATCCAATTGTTCAACATGAAACCAAGAGGGCAAGGGCGTATCCTCGAGACATCTTTACTTGCACCAGCTTCTTTGTCAATGACATTTATACTAGCATTCTGAAAATCCTTTTCAATTAATCCCAGCATGTTTCGTGGATCTTCTTGTCCAGGGTACATCATTCCCGCAGATGTAAATGTTTTTGACAAAGGAGGGTACTCTATTGGTTCCCATTCTGGTTCTCGGCCCAAAGTTCTTGCAATTCTTCTCTCTTGATCCTTCTTCCACTGTCTTCTTCTTTGGCGCATGTCAGGCTGGAACCCCAAACAGTATCGGGCCTTGTGGTGCACTGGCTTTAAAGCCCTTACTATTCCTTGCAGATGTCTCCTTAAACCTCTTCTCGCACGAGCTCCCCTTCCTACGGTCAACTTGACACCCATTCTGGTATTTCTCGACAGTTTTCGCATCGGAATTCTATTTCCCTCAGCGACGAAAATGGCATTGATGAATTCAAGGGATCGAAAGGAACATTCCATTGCATCCTTGCTTACTTCCAGGTATGGCGCATCAGCAGAGATAGATGCGATGATGTCTTCTTCACCCTCGACTGTGACCAAACAGCCATCCATGATGAATTTCACTTTTTGATGGAGGGATGATGGGACTGCTCCAGCAGAATGAATCCAAGGTCTTCCCAAAAGGCAGTTATAAGAGGGTGTAATGTCCATGACTTGGAATTCGACCTCATAGATGTAGGGGCCCACTTCCAAAGGGATTTCGATCTTTCCCATGACTTCACGCCTCGTCCCGTCGAATGCCCTTACCGTGGAATGACAGGGCTTTAAGTAGGACAAATCTATCAGTATTCTGGAAAGTGTAGCCAATGGCATAACATTTAATGCTGACCCATTATCGATGAGTACGTTCGGTATTATGTAGCCCTTGCAGCGGGTCATGATATGCAGCGCTTTCACCGAACCTCTACCATTTAGCGGTATCTCATCATCACTAAAAGAGATGAAGTTGTCCGCATTCAGATTGTTTACCCACCTATCAAGCTTTTCGACAGATATGTTGTTGGCCACGTAAGCTTGATTTAACACCTTCAATAAAGCGTTCCGGTGTGGCTCTGAATTTAACAGTAGAGATAGAACTGAGATTCGTGCTGGCTGCTTGCTCAGTTGTTCCACCACACTATATTCGCTGTGCTTAATAAATTTCAAGAATTCTTGAGCTTCTTCCTCATTCACAGGCTTTTTAGTTTCTTGCACGGGTGGAATTTCTTGCTCGACTTCGACTTCGACCTCGTGCATCACTGCTTTCCCTTTTTACTTCGAGTCGCTACTTTTCTTTACCGGTTCAACTTTTTTAGAATAGCATCGTCCACTTCGAGTAAAATGACCTACCTCCCCAACATCTTCAATTATGGCTTTGGACTTTTCAACTTCCGGTGTAACGATATTAACATCATATCTCCACGGTACTGTTTTGTTGTCCTTATACGGGAAAGGAGATGATACTTCAATTACCATCTGTGGTTTCAATGGCTCTCTCATCGCGTCGTAATAAATTACCAACGGTCGATCAGCACTATAAGGGGGCCCTGATGATTGGCTATCAGAGACGCATACTTCTCTTTCGTTGGCATCTTCATTCTTGTTAAGGACCTTGATCTCCTTATTATTCATCCGGTCTTGAAGTAACCTTTTAAAGTCCTCGCACGACTGAATGTCGTGCCCAACAATCCCATGAAAATTGCAAAAACTTTGACCTTCTTCTCCAAAAACTCTATTAGAGTGACAGAGCAATCCTTTCTTAACTAATACCTCCCAAATTTTCTGCAGAGGCGTCCTTATTTCTGCCACACATCTTCTGACCTTCCATTCATCCACTTTCCCCACTATGCTCACATCCCTTTCGATATGGTTAGGGAATGGGTTCCCAGTTGCATTACTGGCACTATCGAATCATAGGATACCTGCATCAATGAGTCCTTGAACTCTTCTCTTAAAGGCTAGGCAGTTTTTCATGGAATGCCCCTGGTTTCCCATATGGTATGCACAACTAGCGAATTGTATGTTTTAACCTCAGCGAACGAGTATAGAATATGCAATGAATGAATGAATGCATGAATGTCAAATGATTGTTAGTCATGAAAGAAATGCAAGAAATTGGTGTTAATTTCAAGATAGCCCCTATTTAGGCATTTCCTTAATCAAAAGAGTCTATTACACAACGTTTCGGTCACTCGTGTAATTGACTCCTCTATCAAAAACCCCTTTTTGGCAACCAATCTCTAATCAACCCTTTCCTAACAAGATGTATATGATGCATGATGAAAAATAGAAATACAGACAAACAACATTGGTTAGCAAAACACATATGATCAGAGAAAAATTGTGGAAAATCTAACAAATTAAGCTACTTGGACCAATGGACTCGATTCCCTTGCATAGAAAGCGAAAGTGCAAAAGGTAAGAGGCGTTCCTCCCGTGCACTTATTTTGGTGACTACTAAACGGACGGAGGTTCAGCACGGCTCTAGTTAGGTGGCTTGTATGGTTCATTATATGCGGTTTTGGTTCTAGATAGGTACTCGAATTGCCCGTACTATCATCTACTAAGATTAACACGGAGCCTCGGTCACAGCCTATCACAGGCTCACGAGTTCAATTCGAGGGGTTACATTTACTTATGCCTATGCGGAGGGACAAGTTAACTCACGAAAGCATAAATCATATGTAACTCGAAAGTATTCACTAGCCTGTGCGGAGGGACGAGTTAACTCACGAAGGCGTAGCGTTTACTTTCACTTAAACGGACGGAGCCCGGGTAGAGAGCTCATGTTATGCGAAAATGCAAGTGCACGGTGTGTGGGGAACAACTCATAAACCTTTACGTTTCACTTAAAGAAACTAAACCAAAATTAAAACCATAAAAATTAAAAACTGAAAAACAACCAAATAAGCAAGTTAGAAGAAATATTTACAGCACGATACAAATGCATGAATTTTGAAAACGAGATTTTCGGATCACGACCAAATATTTACTTTGAACAAGGAAATTTGAAAATTTTGACAAAACGTGTTTAATTCCAGACACGACTCTCAAAAAGGCTTTCCCCAGTGGAGTCGCCAGCTATAGCGACCTAAAAATTTGGAGTACGGGTGCTAATTGAAGTGATTATTAAAAATTTGAAAATTGAATCTCGACTTTATTTGAAAAGGAGTCGCCACCGATCTTTTTTCCAGGTGTGATCGGGCACCTACAAAATTCTCTTTTCAGAAGAAAAATTTATTTTTAAACTTTTCTAAAAAAGAGGCAATTTTAGGTCCACGTAAAAATCCAGAGAAAATTAGGGTTCGGGAGTCGGTTACGCGCGAGGAAGGTATTAGCACCCTCGCGACGCCCAAAATTGGTATCTCGTAAAACGCGCGTTGTCTTAATTTTCCAAAATACAAGTTCAATTTAATATTTAATTGTGATCCGATTGATACTTGAGAAAATCCTTTTTTTGTTTTTAAACACGAGAACTTTGAAACAAAATAACAATTTTTGAAAACACAAAGATTTTTGAAACACGAAAATTTTTTGAAAACACGAAAACACAAAATATTTTTAACACGGGAATTTTTGAAAACACGACAGTTTTTTTTTAACACGAAAATTTTTTGAAAACACAGAAATTTTTTGAAAACAAGGAAATTTTAGATACATGAGAATTCTTTGACACGAAAAATTTTGAAAACATGAGAATTCCGAAAACATGAATTTTTTAAAACATGAAATTTTTTAAAAAACACGAGAATTTTTGAAAACACGAAAACATGAAAATTTTGAAAACACAGGCAATTTTTGAAAACACGAAAATTTCTGAAAGACGGGAGTTTTTTTTTGTTTTTTGTTTTATTTTAAAACACGAAAATTTTTCATTTGAAAACACGAAAATTTGTTCATTTTAAAACGCGAATTTTTTTTTAAAACACGAAAACTTTTGAAAACGCGAAAAGTCGAAAATTCCTAAAATACGAGTAATTTTTAAAGACACGAAAATTTGAAACACGAAATTTTTTTTTAAAACGTACCGTATTTAACACGAATCGATGATGTTCACCCCAACATGGCGATGAAATCGACGAATTAGTGTCAAACCAATTCAACTTAATATTTAATCGGAATTCCATTAAAACACGAGGATTTTTTTTAAATACGAGGATTTTTGAACATTTTTTTTAAAAGGATGTCCCGAATTTAACACGAGCTATCGATATCCACCCATCATAGCGATGAAATCAATAGCTTGATGCTAAATCGGTTCATTGCCTTATGCATTAAAATAATTTTTATTTTAAACATGCAAATAAAATGACATAATAATATTTATAAAACTATTCTAAAAATGTAAATTTAAATTAAATGAAACACCATTTAAATATATGAGTTAAATTAAAATGGCTTTAAAAAAAATTACCAAAAGCCCAAAATTGTGGGCTTGAAGAATAGGCCCTCTTCTCTTTGCTTCTTTTTTTTTTGTTGGGCTGCTACTTGCGGGCTGCAAGGAAATGGGCTGAATCTGTTGGACTATTGCGCTGGGCCTGCTGATGAACTGGAGCTGCACGGGTGGGCCACTGCTGGTGGCTGCTGCTGGTCCACCAAAACTAGCCTACTGTTTTTTATTTTTTATTTTTTTATTTTTTCTCTCTTTTTCTTCCTCTTTTTTCTTTTTTCTTATTCTCTTCTTCTTGTCTCAAAGCATTGGCCCTTCTTTTTCACCGCCGTCGATGTCTCCTGGGTACGGTGGTTGGACGGTCGTCGGCGTTCTCCTTTCCCTCCTCTCTTCTTCTTCTTTCTTCACTTCTTTCTACTTTACTTTTTTTTTGCTTGCTTGCTGCTATTTTCCTTTCTTTTGTTTATGCTTGCACATTTCTTAGCTTGACTTCGGCGAGGAGCAACGATGATCGTTGCACGGCGATCGTGGTGGCGTGTGTACGGTGGCGGTGAGCGTGGGATCGGCCCATGGGAGTATTTTTTTTGCTGCTGGAATTTTCTGCTTTTTTTTTTTGCTTTTGGTTGCCGAAAAATCCCCCCTTCTCTTCAATTTTTCTTTTTTAAAAGCTCCAAATTTTGTCCTCTTTCTCTTTGTTTTCAGGTGGCAGCGGAGAGGGGAGGCCTGAAAATCTGGGAAGTGGGTGCCCCAAATCACGTAACCTGTCTGAAGGACCAAATCACAAATGCAGCAAAACTTCTGGGGCTAAATGTAATTTTTAGAAAATTTAGGATTAAAATGAAATTTAATGAAAGTTTAGGGGTCTAAGTGAAAGTTAAAGAAAGTTTAAGGGTCAAAATGAAATTTAGGAAAAGTTTGGGGGTCAAAATGCAATTTTTATTTTTAAATTTTTTTTTTTGAAATTTTGAAAATTAAACACAAATTCTAGTCGGACAAAAATTTAGTGCTTACATTAATAATTTTTAAATACCTAATTTTCCTTAATATAGGTAAACCTCGCAATTTTGATTTCTAACTCAAAATTTAACTTGATAAATTTAAAATAAAATTTATTTTATTTTATTTAATCATAAAAATTTAAAATTTTAAACTTAAATTGATTCAAATTCAAAATATAGGGGCTGGCTCTGCACCCTAAAATGATAAGTTTATGTTTTAGTGTTTTAAATTTTATAAATTATAAAAATTAGTACATGGTAAAAATCTCACTTTGGCTTTCAATAATAATAAAATTTTGATTTAATCCTTAATTAATTATAAAGATGTAAACTATTAAAATGGTGAAATTACATTTTATCTCTCGTAAAAACTTTACAACTTAAATAAGAGTAAATAGATCCAAAAACCTCAAGCAACCAAAAATTATTTGAATCCAAAGCTCCTTTAAATATAAAAACTATGTAAACAAATTTGTTTTATGTTTATATATATTTTTTAACAATTTTATTATAGATTCTGATTGTATATGTTCTTTTTGACATAATGCTTAAAATTACTCATAACCCCTCCCCAACCCATAAATAGAAGGATAATGCGCTTAAGAACACTCGAAACTAAATCCTCTTACATTGACAATAATACGTATACCAATCAAGATTACATTTTTTATTAAGCTAAAAATGATTAATTAATTGTATATTTTTTTAATGTGATCCAACACCATATGAATGAAACAAATGAATGCATCAGCTCAAAATGACTGATGAAAGACGTAAGAACTATTAAAATCTATATAATAGAACAATTAAAAAAAAAGATTGCAGATAGCTTGCACATCAAGCCTACTATGTTGATTTTTAATTTAAATTTCTTATCATTCATTTTCGACATTTGATTATGATATTTAATTTCGTTGTCTTGTAGTGTTTTTTTCCCAAGGAATATTCAATTAATGTTTGCCAATTTATATCTCAAGATAACGACTATGATTTGAAATAAAATTATATAGATGCATGCAAATCTCCCCTTGTTTTCTATTAATCATTTAGTTTTGGCATAATAATTTTTTGGCCCTCCAACTTCACAAAACAAGTCAATTTAGCCCTCCATTAAAATTTTCGCTTCTTTTAACATTTGAATTTGTATTTTTGTCAAGCCACTCCAAAGTAGATGGAGAAATTAATATTTATTAACTTTCCTGACGTGTTATACATGTGGATTGCTGATTAGATGACATGTTAGCATTTAATTCATCTCTAAACTATTAAAAATATTTTTTTTGTATTTTTTAATAATTTTGAATATTTTAATAATTTTTCATTTTTAAAAATAATTTTATAATATTTTAAATTTTTTAAATTTTAAAAAATTAATTAAATGTTGGCATGTCATCCCCATAACAGTCCACATTTATACAACATCAACAAACTTAAAATGTTGAACTTTTCCATTCATTTTGAGGTGATTTGACAAAAATGTAAATTTAAGGACTTAAAAGATAAAAAAATTAAATGAAAACTAAAATGAATTTTTTTATAAAATTAAAAGGATAAAAAAATTAATGCCTTTTAACTTTTTTTAATTTATAATTACTAGAATGAGCAAATGAGCACCCCCTTTCACTTTCACTGGGGCTGCTATAAAATTTTATTATAATTTAGTCAATTGATAGTGAAAAACAATTTTAAGATGAAATAATTATTTTTGTTAAAAATTTTATTTTTAAAATTTAATAATATGACTGTAGCGACCTAAAAATTTGGAGTACGGGCGCTAATTGAAGTGATTATTAAAAATTTGAAAATTGAATCTCGACTTTATTTGAAAAGGAGTCGCCACCGATCTTTTTTCCAGGTGTGATCGGACACCTACAAAATTCTCTTTTCAAAAGAAAAATTTATTTTTAAACTTTTCTAAAAAGAGGCAATTTTAGATCCACGTAAAAATTCAGAGAAAATTAGGGTTCGGGAGTCGGTTACGTGCGAGGAAGGTATTAGCACCCTCGCGAAGCCCAAAATTGGTATCTCATAAAACGCGCGTTGTCTTAATTTTCAAAAATACAAGTTCAATTTAATATTTAATTGTGATCCGATTGAAACTTGAGAAAACCCTTTTTTTTTGTTTTTAAACACGAGAACTTTGAAACAAAATAATAATTTTTGAAAACACGAAGATTTTTGAAACACGAAAATTTTTTGAAAACACGAAAACACAAAATTTTCTTAACACGGGAATTTTTGAAAACACGACAGTTTTTGAAACATGAGAATTTTTTAAAACACAAAATTTTATTTTGAAAACACAAAAATTTTGATAAATTATGAAACACGAGATTTTTTTGAAACGCGGAAATTTATGAACAAGGTCAATTTTTGAAAACACGAAAATTTCGAAAGACGAGAATTTTTGAAAACACGGAGATTTATAAACACGAAAGTTTTTTTTTGAAAACAAGAAAATTTTCAAAATACGAGAATTTTGAAAACAGGGGAAATTTTGAAAACATGAAAATTTTAAAACACTAGAATTTTGAAAACAAGAAGATTTTTAAACATGAGAATTTTTGAAAACACGAGGATTTTTTGAAATACAAACATTTAGAAACATGAAATTTTTAAAACATGACAATTTTTGAAACACGAGAAATTTATTTTTAAAACATAAAAATTTTAAACACGAGAATTTGTGAAACTCGAGAATTGTTGAAAAAAATAAAAAATTTGAAAATACGAAATTTTTTAAACACGAAAATTTTAGAAATATGGAAATTTTTAGAAAACACGAAAAATTTTGAAAAATAAAATTTTTTGAAAACACGAGAATTTTTGAAAACACGAAAATTTTCTGATTTTTCATTAAGCACGTATCGCATTTAACACTAATCGGTGATATTCACTCAATATAGCAATGAAATCAACGAATTAGTGTCAAATCGATTCGTTACCTTATTTTTGAAAACATGAGAAATTTTTTTTGAAGACACGAAAATTTCGAAACGCGAGGATCTTTTTTCTGAAAATACGAATTTTTTTGAATATTTTCGATTTTTAAAAGGGCGTATCGATTTTAACGCGAACCGGTGATATTCACCCAACATAGCGATGAAATCAACGAGTTCATGTTAAATCGATTCGTTGCCTTATTTATTAAAAGTATTTAAAATAAAATAAAATAAAATAAAAATAAAATTAAATTAAATTAAATTAAATTAAATTAAAAATATAAATGCCAAAATATAAAAATGCATAAAATACTAATAATATTAAAACGAAAAAAATACGAGCATTAAATTAAAATTAAAAAACGAAATTACCGAAAAATCTCGGGACACGAGCTTCGCCGAACGGGTAACACAAATTGAACCCCTTTTTTCTTGTTTTTTCTCTTTCTTTTTTCTCCTTTTTCTTCCTTTTTTTTTCTGCTGGGCTGCCTTGTTGGGCTGGCCTGCGCGGGCCTGCTGGCTGGTGGCCTGTTGGCTGCTTGTTGGGCTGCTGGAATTGGGCCTATTGTTGGCCTGCCCTCTTTTTTTTTTTTGCTGCTTCTTCCCTTTTTTTGCTTTTTTTTTTTTTTTTTTTGTTGGTCTTTGGGCTTGGCTAATGGGCTTGCTGGTCGGGTTGGGTTGCGGATCGGGTCGGTTATACCCGTTCGGGTCGGTTTGACCCGACTGTTAAATTTTTTTTTTTTTTTTTTTTTTTTCTCTCTTTCTTTTTCTTCTTCTTTTTTCTTCTTCTTCTTCAAATCGAGCCCCCCACGCGTCGCTTCTTCACGCCGCCGTTCGGCTCCACCTGATCCGACCTTTCTCTTCCTTCTTTCTCTTTTTTTCTTATTTTGGCTTTTTGCTTTTTTTTGGAGATTCATGGGGTGGGGGTCCTTTTTTTTGGGGTTAAAAGCCCCTTTTATAGATGATTTTTGCTTCATTTTGCAGGTAGTGGGTGAAGAAGGAGCAGCCACCCATGTTTGTGGCCTGAAAATCTGGGAAGTGGGTGCCCCAAATCACGTAACCTGTCTGAAGGACCAAATCAC